>NW_007253799.1:47647-70788 GCF_000164805.1 Carlito syrichta
GCGGCCACTGCACTCCAGGCTGGGCGACCGAGTGAGACTCCAACTCAAAAAAAAAAAAAATATATATATATATAGATATATATATCTATATATGTATATCATTAATACCACTCTGCACCAGCATTAGTTCCAACTGACAGGACATACATCATTAGTGCCATCATCACGCCTCTTCTCTCTTTAGCTCTCTTCAGGAGAAGATTAAAGTTGTCTAATGGAACACCATGCAAGAATTCTAAAATCTATATATAAAAGTTCACATTCCTGCTGATGTGCTCCTCCTAGTGGACATTTGTTTGATGATCCCCCCCCCCATATACAGTAGTCCCCCTCATCTACCTGGGATCTGTTCCAAAATCCCCAGTGTGTACCTGAAACCACAATAGTACCAAACGCTATAAATACTATGCTTTTTCCTATACATACATACATACATACAATATAGTGTAGATACACTGGACAAAGGGAATGATTCACAGTTCACGTGGGACAGTGTGAGATTTCATCATGCTACTAACAATGGTACACAATTTAAAACTTATGAATTGTTTATTTCTGGAACTTTCCATTTAATATTTTTAATATATATATATTTTTTTGAATTGGAGTTTCACTCTGTCGCCCAGACTGGAGTGCAGTGGCCGCTTCCGGCCACCGCAGCCTCAACCTGCTGGGCTCCGGCGATCCTTCCGCCTCAGCCTTCCACGTAGCCGGAATTATAGGCATGCGCTACCATGCCTGGCTGATTTTTTCATTTATTGTAGAGATTAGGTTTTGCTGCCCAGGCAATCCACTCACCTCAGCCTCCCAAAGGCGCGGGATTACAGGCTGAGCCACCGAGCCCGGCTAATTTTTTTTTAAACAGGGTATTGCTGTCGCCCAGACTGGAGTGTAGTATCTTAGTCATAGCTCACTACAGTCTCAAACTCCTGGGCTCAAGCAATCCTCCCGCCTCAGCCTTCCGAGTAGCTGGGATCACAGGGACATACCACCATGCCTGGCTAATTTTTAAAATTTTTTTGTAGAGATGGAGTCTCGCTTTGTTACCCAGGTTGCCATTTAGTATTTTTGGACCTCAGTTGACCTTGGGTAACTGAAACATCAAAAAGCAAATCTGCAGATGAGATGAGACAGGACTATACTATGTAAAACATCTATATCAACTCACTCAGTCAGTTCCTTCTTCTAGGCATTCTGACTGTCAAAGGATTATCTAACTGCCATGTCATTCTCCTACCTCTTGGAAAGGGCAGTTTTGTATAGTTTCAAGTTGCTGTCTTTTCAATTCTCCTTCCACAGATCTGCCCCATTCTCACTTTTCTGTGCTCTCCTCTTGTTTTGCAGGTTAGGAACTCAGTAAATCAGTGGAGGTTTTGAGTATGGGCTTGTAGGTTCTGATTAATGTTACCTTCCCTTTTGCGCCTCTATCCTAGTGGCAGTAGTGGCTTCCTGCTCTTACTGATCTCTGGGAAATGTTATCTTTTCTTCCAACCCTCTCAACACTTAGACACAAGTTCCTCTGAGTAGTTTTTGTTTTCCTGATTGAACACAAACTTTCCAAATCCAATTTACCTCCTCCCTTGTAAAGAAGTTGCACTTGCAAAATTACTAACTTCCTCATGCCAAAATTAAAGGACATATCTCTATCAGTGCAAATCACCTATTTTTTCCTTCTTCTGTCTTTCCAAATTCATCCTTTCTCTCCATCCCCAAAATTCTGCCTTTACATTCTTTTTTTTTTGAGTTGGAGTTCTCATCCTGTCGCCCAGGCTGGAATGCAGTGGCACACTCACGGCCACCGCAGCCTCGACCTTCTGGGCTCAGGTGATCCTTCAGCGCCAGCCTTCCAAGGAGCTGGAACTACAGGTATGCGCCACCATGTCCGGCTAATTTTTTTTATTTATTGTAGAGATGAGGTCTCACCAAATTTCCCAGGTTGGTCTCAAACCTGTGGGCTCAAGCAATTCTCTCACCTCAGCCTCCTAAAGTGCTGGGATTATAGGTGTGAGCCACCACGCCCAGCTTTACAGTCATTCTTACTCCTAAAAATAATGAAAAAGTTAAATTCTTGAGCCTTCTAATTCCATTTTACTCAATATTGATTTTGTGAGTAAAGAAGTTTTCTAAAGCCAAGGCAAGTGGATTGCCTGAGCCTGTGAGTTTGAGACCCACCTGGGGAACTTGGCAAGACTTTGTCTCTACTGGTGACTTGGAAGGCTGAGGGGGAAGGATCATCGGAACCCAGCAGGTCGATACTCAGGTGACCAAGAGCATGCCACTGCACTCTATTGGGCGACAGAGAGAGATTCAGACTCAAAAAAGAAATAAAAAGTTTTCTAGATGGAAGAGGATACAGCTAGTTCTTACATGACCCCACCAGAGTCTAACGTGCCCTGCATACTGCTGTGAACAGAGGAAATTGGCAATCTCCCCTCTACCCACTTCCTAATCATTTATGAAAATGGTTTTCATTCCAGCCCCAAACTCACCATCTTCAAACAACTCAAGCAATTTTGCAACATAAGGGTTCTCAGCATCATTCCCTTCAATCAACACAAACTGTCCAACCTGGATGTGAATCTCCCTTGAGCACCCTTCTATTTTCACACACATTTCTCTAGAAAGCAACAAAGAAACATATTAGGAAATCACCAAGGGTGGGTCAAGTTCTTCAGACCCTCTTGACACAAAGGAAAGTTCTCTCCAACTGGGAAATTCCCTAAGTAGTTTCTCTCTGCTGACCAACTCTTTTACTAGAAAACCAAGTCACCCAGTTATGCATAAGAGTAGATAAAATGGGTTAAATAAACTGTTTTTAGTATGAGAGGATTAATCCAAAGGTCTTCATATGAATCCTAACATATCTTGGTTATTGACAAAAACAACAACAACAAAGTCTCCCCAAGGTTGGTAAGCTGCCCAATAACAGTATAAAATTGTTCAGAGATCGCTATGGCTGGGAAGAACGTAACAACATCTACCATGAGGTTATCATGAAGAGTTACATAGAACTCACCTTAAAATAGATGTGACATTGTCATATATATTAAATTTTATTAAACCATCATAATTTTGCCCCATCACTAGCTGCTATACTTATGCCACCGTCTTCTTGCATCACACAAAATCCCTCCTTACAATCAATGCACATCTACTGTCCCTTAATCGTCAATATGTAGTACTAGTACAGGCTGGATGCAAGTTATTAATGGTTTAGTTTAAGCTATATTTCCAGGACAATCAAAGGACCCCATCACTCACTTGTAGGTTTGGCGGTGCAGTTTTCGATCCAACAATGGCCTGCCAACCCATGAATAAGTCTGTCTGGTCTTCAGCCTTGTGGGGTAGTGTGCCATGGCTCCTGTGAAAAATTCCTAACTGAGTTACCCTGACAATGCCCTGATGGACTCTAAGACACAGGCCTTGCCTTCAATGAGTTTATCCTTTGTGTCTCCCCTCACTCCACACTCTCCCATGTTTTAGACTTAAAAAACATTATCTCTGAAGAAAAAGTCAAGTCTGTGAAGATTACACATAGGCAACTTAGTATCATTTGTATCAGTCTTGTACAACTGTTATCTCTTCCTACCCAGGGAAACAGATCCATTTCTAAGAAAAGAAACTAAATATTTAGAAGTACTTACTAGGAACAAGGCATAACAATAAGGTGTAAAATATCTAACATGAAATTAATTTATAATCCAGATAGGGATGAAATATAAATGCAGTAAAGAACAAGTAATACTGTGAAGAGCCCAGTAAAGCCACTGAAAGTTAGAGGACGAGGTCTTCTGGCTGTTCAGGGAGGATGGGCTTCCTAAAGGGGTTTTCTGAGCTGAATATTAAATAATTAGTAGATACTGGTAAGATAGAATGATATGGGGATTCCAAGGGATGGAGGAAAAAACATGCAAAGAGCATTTGGGGAAATGGCAAAAGGTTTTATCAAGTATAGTGTATCATCCACTTACATTAACAAAAAATTATCAGTGTCACTAACCTGTACTGTTCTGGCAGCAGGAAGAGATATTTTTTTCTTTGCCAATATTAGATTTGAGTATTGTGAATAACTGGAAAGAAAAGTTTGAATTAAAGTACGTGAAAAACATTTTTATTGATAAAAACAAATGTAAATGAAAAGTCCAAACATAATTCTCTTTACAATTTGGAAACTGTAATCTACAAGTTCTAATGATAATGCCAATCCATTATTGTAAGTCTAAGTAATCTTAAAAATAATAAGATTTTCCCCTGAATTCCATATTTTTATGGAACTAAAATTTGGTAAAACTGGGTAAAAAAATTAGAAAATCCGGTCTGACAGCAGTACTCAGAATTACTGACAGACCAATAATTCTAGGACAGCATATCAATATTAAAATTAAACAAACTGATTTATTAAAGTTCTATGGCATTATGTCCTATATTCTATTTGGAAACATTTAGACCCATAAGATTTTCTGCTTTTAAAGGTATTATTTACCAAACTTTGAGAAACTAGTAGCAAAAAAAAAAAAAAAGAGAAAATATTGTCATTAGAAAATAAACTGCTAGCTGGGTGTGGTGGCTCACGCCTATAATCCCAGTACTTTGGGAGGCTAAGGCAGAGGATTGCCTGAGCTTGTAGGTTGGAGACCAGCCTGGGCAGCATGGTGAGACCTCATGTCTACAATAAAATAAAAAAACTAGCCAGACATGGTGGCACATGCCTGTAATTCCAGCTACTTGAAAGGCTGAAAGAGAAGGATTGCCTAAGCCCAGCAGGTTGAGGCTGTGGTGGTGATGAGTAGCGTTGCCACTACACTCCAGCCTGGGTGACAGAGTGAGGCTCTGACTCAGGAAAAAAAAAAAAAAAAAGGAAAATAAACTGCTTATAAAAGATGCATGAAAGATAGCCATTAAGCACACTTAAAGAGTATAACTAACAACATATTACTATTAAAATCAATGCAATTAAGTACAGTGTAGAAGAAATGAACCAATAGGTAAGATTTATGAGAAAAAACAAGATTTGTGCTGAAGAAAAAATGAATCTGGATTCATTATCTTCAATAATCTTTTAGTAAAAATTGGTAAAGATGTTTGAATCTAAATAAATGTTCAGGAAAATGTATATACTAATATACCTTCAGTATATGTTCCTTTTAATGGGCAATGTAACACAGAAGTAAACTCAGAACTTTTTGCTGTGTCCACAATCAGGCAAAATATGCTCCTGAGATACAGACAAAAGATTCTAGTACATCACAGTACCCACTAATCTCACTTATTTGAAAAATAAGAATACCACTAAGAGTGCTTTGTAGCAAACTGGTATCCCCCAGCAAATATTTCACAATTCTGGAATAATATAATTAGGATAAATGGCCTGATTTGTCACTCTGACATTTTATTTCATTTTTTTTCAGACTAAAACTTGGCATATGGAAGAACTGTTTCCATATCTATAAGGTACTAATTTATACTTAACGGCATCAAATCCATACCCTCAATTCTTTTAAATCCAGATATTTTAGCTTATTAAAACAGGCATCCTCCTTCAGAAACAAAGCCAAGGTAAAAAACTTAACATTCTTTTTCCAGAAAACCATAGATGGTGCTCAGTGAGACTGGTATATGTATCTATGTGTGTAAGGGTGGGTGAGTCGCCCTAGGCTGAGAAGGCAGGATTACAGGAAGGAAGGCTACAGGACCTGGACCTCATAACCTGCCTTGCCTCTATCACTTTGTTCCATGTCTGCTTTTCCAAACCTCAAATAGACCAAATGCCCCAACACTTACACAGCTGCTGTTTTCTCCAGCATCTTTGCAGGAATGGCTCAGTCTCAGCGCCAATGAAATTCCCTCAGAGAGGCCTTCACTAACATCCAGTGTAAAGTTACCTGCCCCTTCTTACACTACTCTCCAGGGTCACATTCCATTATACTACCCTATTGTCAAAATAATAACCTTTAAGCGGGGCACAGTGGCCCATGCCTATAATCCCAACACTTTGGGAAGCTGAGGCAGGAAGATAGCTTGAGCCCAGGTGTACAAGACCAGCCTAGTCAACAAAGTGAGACCATGTCTCTACAAAAAACAAAAAAAATAGTCGGGTGTAGTGGTGTGCATCTGTAGTCTCAGCTACCTAGGAGGCTGAGATGGAAGGATCACCTGAGCCCAGAAGGTCAAGGCTGTGGTGAGCAGTGATTGTGAGTGAGACCCCGACTCAAAAGAAAATAATCATCATTCAATTATTTTCTAATTTATTGTGCTTCCCACACTAAAATGTTAACTTACAAAAGAGCAGGGACCTTGGAACTGCATCTATCTTGTTCATAACCGCATACCAAGGGCTTAGGTCAGGACTTGGCACATAATAGGTAAATGAATGATTGAATGAACAGGTTTTAAAAATCATCAGGACAATACCAAGTGGGGTGAGACTGTAGAGAAGTCAGAACTCTCACATACAGCCAGAGGGCATGAACTTCAGAAAATTGGCAGTATCTTCTAAAGTTGAACATATATATATCCTATGACCCAGAAATTCCAACAGAACATATCCAACAGAAATACATACATATCATCAAGAGACATGAACCAGAATATTCATAATAGCACTATACAGCAATAAAATTGAACCAACTACAAGTACACACAATAATGTGGGGGGAAATCCTCCAAAATGATATCGAGGTAAAGAAATCAGAAACCAAAAGAATACATACTACATTTATTCCGTTTACATAATGTTCAAACACAGACAAAAGTAATCTATATTATTAGAAGTCACAAAAGAAGGGAACCTGTGTAGCTGAAAGGGAACACATACCAAGGAGAGGGAGTGCATCTGGGACACTGGTCATGCTTTGTTTCATGATCTGGGTGCTAGCTGCATGAGTATGTTCTCTCTAAGGAAACTCAATGAGCTCTTTATCATTGAAGCACTATTCTGTATGTATATTATTCTTCAATGGAAAGTTAAAAAAAATCAGGAAACCTTCTGAAGAGGCCACATAAGGAAGTCAAAGCAGATGTCAGGCTTCTTGTGTGTTACCCCACTTTCCTACCTCGACTCAGCTCAATTTGCTAAATGAAAGATAGACGTTATTATCACTTCAAGGTGATAACTTGTCCAATGTTACACATGATAACACAGCCTCAACCTAGACCCAGAAGAGCCAGATTCCAGTGCTGTGCTCTTAACTACCTCACCTTAGGACACTGTGTGAGATTGGATAATGTTAATTTACAACTCAGAGCTTGCTTTTGGTGTGCTTATTACCAGACAGGGTTCCCAGTCACTAACAGAACAGTCGATTGGGCCTCCATTTCCTTACCCACAAAATGGAGATACCAGAATCTTCATTTTACTCAACCAATACTTATTAAGTACCCATTGTGAACCAGGCACTATTCTAGGAAGATTAAGTGAGAAATGCAAAATGGTAAATTCACTCCCCCACCCCCATAAACCTTTACACTTATTTTTAAGGGATTGTGGTTTTATTTATTTATTTATTTTGAATCAGCATCTCACTCTGTCGCCCAGGCTGGAGTGCAGTGGCACGCTCACGGCCACCGCAGCCTTGACCTGCTGGGCTCAGGCAATCCTTCCGTCTCAGCCTTCCAAGTAGCTGGAACTACAGGAACGCGCCACCACGCCTAGCTAATTTTTTTATTTATTTAGAGATGAGGTCTCACCAAGTTGCCCAGGCTGGTCTCGAACCCGTGGGCTCAGGCAATCCTCGGCCTCCCAAAGTGCTGGGATTATAGGCGTGAGTCACTGCGCCCGGCCTACTTATTTATTTTAATATAATTTGATGAATATTATGGAACTCGCATAAAATTCACGCAGAGTTTTGCATTCAATTTCAGGGGATTAATGAATCTTCTAAAAGTCACATACTGCCCTCCATTACAGTAAACATGTTATCAGGACTTGGTAAACCACGCTCTAACACTGGAAACTCCATTGGCATTCCCAAACCACTTAAGAGAGCAGGGAAGAGGGTACTAGTATTCATATTTTACAGACAACTAAAATCTTATCTAATCATTGTAGTTTCACAAACAGTGGGTCAGAAGAAGAATCTCACATCTGTAAATCCAGTGCTTCTTCCAGAAGAATAGAAGGTCCTTCTAATCCCGGGTTTAGAGAAGTAGAAAGGGTGCCACTAGACTCTCCTGGAAACAAGATGGACGAGAGCCCAGCAGTTAAGAGCAGCTCATATGGAATAACTCCTAGGTAGGAGCCCAGGAGGCTTAGTCACGAGAAACGACCTAGACTCGTCCTTCTCCGGGCGCGATCGCTACATCCGTAAAATGGGGTAGTAACATCTGCTCAGCCTTCCCTGTAGTGCTTGCTAAGCTGGGACGCAAAGGAGGAAATGTGGCGAGGGCTTTACAAAGGCCATGCAGATGGCATGAAAGGCTACATCGGGACCGAGTCTCAGGACGCGGGGCGGGAAAGCTCGAGCTACTCTACTGCTGGCTTCCGGCTTCCCCACGGCGAACACTCAGTCCCTGGCGGAGAGCTAAGCCTTTCAGGAATCGAGGTGTGGCAAAGAGGAACGCTCCAAACGGCTCAGAACAGTGCCTAACACCAAATAGGCGCTTGGTACATGTATGAATCAATGAGTGAGTCTACAGAGAATAGCATCCTCAGTTCCAGAGGCTCAGGTGACCATCCTCTCACCCCGCGAACGCCACACTCACCGGGTGCCAGAGTTTACTCCCCCAAGCCCTTCGTTTCCCACCGTCTCCGCTTCGGGAGCTTTGGCGGAGGCAGCAACGCAAACCTGCCCCAACTGGACTCCTCCTTTTACAATTACGAGCCCCGTGCCAGAGCCAGGGCTGGTGTCTTGCCGGGAATGGAAAGATGGAGAAGAGGAAAATTCGCGCCAAACGGCGTGGCCCCGCCTCCAGGCTGTCGCTTCCTTACGTTACCAACCAGCACGCCCCGATCCGCCCCGCCCACCCAAGAGGGTCCGTGACGTATTTCCGCCAACGTGCAGCGGCCACCATCGACGCAGTTCAAGAAAGAAGTTCCTTACACTGCAGTGTTTCCGGTTTCAAGATGGTCGCTTAAGTTGTTTAGTGAGATTTCTTCCACCTTTTTCCATCCCTCTTGGGTGTTTTTTGTTTTGTTTTGTTTTGTTTGTTTTAATGACCTGGAAGTGACGCATTAGAAGACTCGACGGAAGTAGAACTGAAGACGTTCTAAAATGGCTAACCGTACAGTGAAAGATGCGCACAGCATCCACGGCACCAACCCTCAGTATCTGGTGGAGAAGATCATTCGAACGCGCATCTATGAGTCCAAGTACTGGAAAGAGGAGTGCTTTGGACTTACGGGTAAGCGGAATCGCGCGGACCCTCTCTTGGCCTCCCTGTGGCTCATTTCTCCTGACCGAGGGCGGCTAGGACTGGCGACTGGCTCCTAAAAGTGGCACTGGAGAGGGGTATGTCATTCATTCAGAAAGATTTGAGTGCCTACTGTGTGTTTAGTCTTGTGTTGAGCACTGGTGACACAGATGAATCAGATAGGGCCTTATTCTGAAGGTTGTCTCAGTCGGGTTGCAAACAGTGTTAAGCTCAGGGACACAGATATACCTTCTTGTCATGGCTTCTTGAAGGTCTTTAAGAAACGTTAACATGACCAAAAACAAATTTGTGATCTTACCATACTTAAATCTGGGCCAGTTCCAGTATTTCTAGATCGGAGTCTAATATAAATATGAATTCTTCAGAAAGGTAGTCTTCCGATCTCTATTTGAATTGTAACCTTAAATCCATGCCCTGCAGCACTCTGGCTGTGGACCTTCAGCAAGCTACTACCTTTCTTAACCCTCATTTTCCTTACCTGGAAGTAAGAACAGTATTAGAACTTTCTTTATGACTTGTAAAGATTAAATGAGATAATATGAGGTGTTTAGCCGAGATTCTAGCATATAATAAACCTTTAGTGTACATTAGATACTATCGTTATTATTAATGCACATTTGTTCTCCTAATATTAAACTGTTAATGAGTATTTAGGAGCACCAAACCTTGAACTAACTCTTTACTTCCAACCAGAAAGAGCTTAGCCGTAATATATCTGAAATGTTATTCTATTTTTTTTTTTTTAGCTGAACTTGTAGTGGATAAAGCCATGGAGTTAAGGTTTGTGGGTGGCGTCTATGGTGGCAACATAAAACCAACTCCTTTTCTGTGTTTAACCTTGAAGATGCTTCAAATTCAGCCCGAGAAGGATATCATTGTAGAGTTTATAAAAAATGAAGATTTCAAGTGAGTGCAATGTTGACTAGCTAATATAAGAGCTCCAGTTTTGATGATTCAGAATTGGGCTTTGATAAAGAGGTGTGAGTACAATAAGGTGGTAATTAAGAGATGTTAGATCTTGGTTCATGTTCAGACTCTATTGTTCATTAACTGTGACCTTGAAGAAATGACTTACTTTCCTAATCTGTAAAAAGAGGACAACCTACTCATAGGATTGATGAACTGACGTGAGAGTTAAAGAAGATAATGCATGTAAATCTTTCTTTTTTTTTCTTTTTTTTTTTTTTTGAGTTGGAGTCTCACTCTGTTGCCCAGACTGGAGTGCAGTGGCACACTCATGGCCACCACAGCCTCAACCTGCTAGGCTCAGGTGATCCTTCCGCCTCACCCTTTCAAGTAGCTGGAACTAAGGCATATGCCACAGGCCCAGCTACTTTTTTTTGATTTATTGTAGAGGTGAGGTCTTGCCAAGTTGCCCAAGCTGGTCTCGAACCCCTGGGCTCCCAAATTGCTGGGATTATAGATGTGAGCCACCACACCCTGCCACATGGAAATCTTTCCACACAGGAATGTTTACCATGCAACAGGCCCTATAGCATGGCAAATATCTAAAAAATGTCAGCTGTTGAATTGTACCCCCACATCTTTAAAATAATATAAATAAATAAATTTTTTAAAACTGTCAGATGCTCTTAATAGTTTATTATCCATTCTCAAGGAGCTCACAGACAAGTACAGGAGACAGATATGATAATAGCTTATTATGTGCCATACTCTGTTCTGAGGGTTTTACATATAATTCATTTAACCTTCACAACAGTCTTCTAACCTTATTATCCCTATTTTACAGGGGAGGAAACTGAGGCATAGAGGGATTAAGTAATTTGCCCAAGGTCAAACAGCTAATGAGTGGCAAATCAGGCTTCAGCATCCATGTTGTTTGCCATACTATTCTACTTCTCATTTACTGTATAAAAAAACTATTGAGTTCCAAATGCCTACTGGTTACCTAAATGGGGATCTGAGTAAATAGTTAGATGTAGGAGAAAGGAAAAAGGAAGGAATATTGCAAAACAATAACAGCTAGAAAATACTTAACTTTTGTTAGGCACTTACTATGTGTTATATGCTATACTTAGGACTTTAATTGAATTTCTTTTTTTTGAGTTGGAGTCTCACTCTGTCACCCAGGCTGAAGTGCAGTGGCACACTCACAGCCACCTCAGCCTCGACCTGCTGGGCTCAGGTGATCCTTCTGCCTCAGCCTTCCAAGTAACTAGAACTACAGGCATATGCCACCATGCCCAGCTATTTTTTGATTTATTATAGAGACAAGGTCTCACCCAATTGCTCAGGCTGGAACCCCTGGGGCTCAGGCAGTCCTCTCACCTCAGCCTCCCAAAGTGTTGGGATTATAGTCTTGAGCCACCTTGCCCAAACAAATTGAATTTCTTATTTGATATACCAAGCCAGTAAACTAGGTAGCACCGTTTCCATTTTACAAGGATTGAGAAAACAACTTGACCAGTGGTATCACACAGTCAATAAATTGTAGAATTAGAATTCAAGCCCACATGACTTTTTTTCCCCTAAAACCAGCATTCATGTCTAGGTGTACTTGTATTGTTATTAAATATATCTTATGTCCTCTGTTGCTAAATTCAGTATCTCATTTGATTCTTAGAATAATCGCGTGAGGTGAATTGTTTTTATTCTAGTTTTACTGATGATATATTTGAAAGCTGAGCAACAGGTATGAAGTTCCTATGGCCATAAGTGGTAGAGTAGGAACTTGAACTCAGGTCTCCATATTTTAGCTATCTTTCCTCTGTTTCCTGCTACCTGCAAAACTGCACCTTTTTACGTGCCAAAGAGAAAAAAAAAGTACATGCTTATCCACTACTGTCATTAGAAAAAGCAGTTGTGAAACTCAGGAACTTCCAGATGGCCCGTTGTTTCACTGTCATCTGTCTACCAGGTATGTCCGCATGTTGGGGGCACTTTACATGAGGTTGACAGGCACTGCAATTGACTGCTACAAATACTTGGAGCCTTTGTACAACGACTATCGAAAAATCAAGAGCCAGAACCGAAATGGGGGTGAGTATGGTGCAAGGTCTCTGGACTGTCTTTTTTAAGCCTGTTTTCATTTCACTGATACCCTTACCCATCCACTGTCACATACACTGTGAATGCTCCTCTTCATCTACGTTGTCTTCACACAGGTTCTCCCATTTCCTTCATGGTGACTATTCAGTCTGAGTAATAGCTTCATGTGGTCTCACACAGTCTACCCCTGTCTGCTTCTCTTTTCTAATGCATCATACATTAATCCTTGTCATCACGTAACCCTTTACGTATGCTCCCAAAAGAGCCAAAACCAAAATGGCTTAGCCATAAAACCCTTCCAGAAAAAGTTGGTTTTCCATGTTACATCTTCTTGGTTCTTTCTACTGGCCTCCTAGCACTGTACTTCATACTGCAGTGTATGGACTAAGTGTGCTCATAATTATAGGAATCTCACCAAAAAATAAAAAGTGTATCTAAGAGGGGAGCTCCATACCTTTTACAAACAGAACACTTTATGTGCTAAAAAGGGATTCAGGGTGATGCCATCAAAACCTTTTCCCACTTAATGTCAAAACAAAGGATAGTAACATTTGCCTTTCCTCTGTACATACATCATTAAACAGTAGAAGATTAAGAATTTGGTATTATACTTTAAATATTGACTTATTAATTCATTCATTGAATAAATACATATTAAGTGCCAATGATATGCTATGTACTATGCTAAGTACCAGAAATAACATGGTGAACAAGGTGGACTTGGTCATGGCCATCATGAAGTCACCTATTTATGATGATATAATGTTAAACTAAGACAGAATTTCACAACATATTGCCATTTTGGGTCAGATTATTCTTTGTTTAGGGGTTGGCCTATGCATTGGTAAGATGTTTAGCAGTATCTCTGACCTCTACCCACTAGATATGGAAGTAGCACACTCTTTCTAGGTACAGGGGATGGGGGCATGCAAAATCGCCCAGGGTTGAGAGTTACTGAAGTAAGGTAATGTTTACCATGGAAGATCTAAATAGCTATTATTTCATGTGCCATGTAAGATATGTGTTCTATATTCAGAAACATTGTGGGTTCATATGTTATCTTTTGGCTATCTAAATCTGTTACTTCCAGTTTGTTTGGACTAATGATTTTTTTTTTCTTTCAGAATTTGAATTGATGCATGTAGATGAGTTTATTGATGAACTACTGCACAGTGAGAGAGTCTGTGATATCATTCTGCCCCGGCTACAGGTAAGAAAGTTCTCTTATCAGAGTCACCCTGCACAGGCAGACAAATGCACATACACATTAAGACACTGAAACCCATGGATCTTAGGGGTCCCCTTAATAAATAGTCTTCTTGTCTGTGAGAAAGATAGTGAATTGGGAGTGAGAGAAAAATGAGTTAAGTATTTGAAGGGTAGAGCTTTAAAAGTGAATATTAAAACAAGAAAACTTTCAGCTGGGCACAGTGGCTCATACCTGTAATCTCAGTACTTGGGGAGGCCAAAGCAAGAGGATTGCTTGAGTCTAGAAGTTCAAGGTAAGCCTGGGAAACATAGCGAGACCATGTCTAATGAGTCAGGTATGGTGGTGTATGCCTGTAGTCCCAGCTACTGGGGAGGCTGAGGTAGGATGATCATTTGAGCCCAGGAGTTCGAGGTTACAGTGAGATATGTTTGTGCCACTGCATTCCAGCCTTAGTGACGGAACAAGACCCTGTCTCCTAAAAAAAAAAAAAGAAAAGAAAAATTTCTTCTTTAGAGTAGTATATCAAGGATATTGTAGGTTGAGTAGGAGTTTTTAAACTTCATGAACAGTTTCTTTCAAATTGGTCTTCATGTAAAAAGCCAGGATATGAAACAGATAAAGAAGGCCAAGAGTGGGAGACTGAGTGCAGATTCCTTAAATTTCCCCTTTCTCATCCTGCTTTCCTTCTGTAGTGATAAATGATTATCTATGAGGTACCTCTTCAGTAATGGATTTTATGATTTTAAAACTACTGTTACAAAACACAAAGGGAAAATAGACATGGTAGGTAATCTGAAGAGAAAGAGTCCATATTGGCTAAAGAGAGAGATGACCAAACAGGAAATTAGCATATTTAAGTTTCTGTGTTATTACAGCTGACTGGCTGTGGAATCTGCTCTTAATTCCCCTATCTATGAAATGGGGAAATCAGACTATCTTAGTGGTCTTTAAACTTCCCTGTGTGGCTGTTTCATGGATACTGAGAGGAGTAAGTAGACATAGCCCCACATATTCCAACCAGGTAGTTCCTTTTTCCTCTAGGCTATATATTGTGCTTGAGCAGTGAGATTTCGGTTGAACAAAGACCTTTTCTTTTAAATGGCTTTAAAGTATAAGATTTGATAAGTTTTGACATATGTAAACACTCTTTACACTATCAGTCAAGATAGTAAATCATTCTCTCCCTCCCTTCTTCCTCATCTCCAAGCAATTGTTGATGTGTTATCTGTTACAATAGATTAATTTGCATTTTGCAATTATACACTACATATTCTTTTTTGTCTTTTTTCACGTGGCATAATTATTTAGAGATTCATCCATGTTGTTGCTGGTTTATTCCATTTTGTTGCTGAGTAGTATTCCATTGTATGGATATACTACCATTTGTTTATCCATTCGTTTATGCAGAACTGTGGGATTCAAGGTCAATATACAAGAATCAGTTATATTTCTATACACTAGCATTAAACAATTGAAATTTGAAATTTTATTCATAAAGATACCATTTAAAACAATGTAAAGATACCATTTAAAACAGTGTTAACGTCAGGTGTAGTGGCTCACACTTGTAATCCCAGCACTTTGGAAGGAGGAGGCGAGAAGATTGCCTGAGCCCACAGGCTCCAGACCAGCCTGGGCAACGTCATGAGATCTCATCTCTACAATAAATAAAAATTAGTCAGGCGTGGTGGTGTGCGCCTGTAGTTCCAGCTACTTGGGAGGCTGTGGTGGAAGGATTGTCTGAGCCTAGCAGGTCAAGACTGAGGTGGTTGTGAGTGTGCCACCGCACTCTAACCTGGGCAACAGAGTGAGACTCTGACTCACAAAAACAATAAATAGATAAAACAGCATTAAAAAATATAAAATAATGAAGGATAATTCTGTCAAAAGATATGTAAGACTTATACATTTTAAACTGTAAAACATAGCATTACTGAGAGAAATGAAAGAAGACCTAAATAATGGAGAGATACTGTGTTGATATATTTTATACCATGGCTTAAGATGTTAGTTTGCCATAATTAATATGTAGGTTCAGTGTAATCCCAATCAGAATCATAATAGACTTTCTGTAGAACTTGACAAGCTGATTCTAATTACATGAAAATGCAAGGGACCTAGAATATCCAAAAAACTTTGAAAAAAAAAAAAAAAGTAGGCTGGGCTTGGTGGCTCAGCCTGTAATCCCAGTGCTTTGGGAGGCCGAGGTGAGTGGATTGCCTGAGCCCGCGGGTTCGAGACCCACCTGGGCAACTTGGCGAGACCTCATCTCTACAATAAATCAAAAAATTAATCGGGCGTGGTAGCGCGCACCTGTAGTTCCAGCTACTAGGAAGGCTGAGGCGGAAGGATTGCTGGAACCCAGCACGTCGAGGCTGTGGTGGCCGTGAGCAGCCACTGCACTCTAGTGTGGGCAACAGAGTGACTCCAACTCAAAAAAAAGAAAAAAAAAAGTAGGAGGATAAACACTGCCTGATTCTAAGGCTTACTATAAAGCTGTAGTAACTAAGATATATTATATTGTCATGAAGGAGACAAATGGATCAATTGAAGAAAATGAAGGAACCAGAAAAAAACCAACATAAGTGGTCATTTAGTTTTCTGCAGTGATAACAAGGCACTAACATTGAGAAAGGATGATCTTTTCCACAGATGGTGCTAGAACAATCAAACAACCATATGAAAACAATGAATATGCACCCTTAGCTCACACCATATATAAAAAATTAACTTGATGAGGATCATAAACAATATAAAATATACAAGCAAAAACTATTAAATTTAAGAAAACATAGGTAAAAATCTTAAAGATCTTTGACAAAATTTTTTGTAATATTATACACAAAAACATGAATTTTTTAAATTAATAGACTTTTATAAAAATTTTAAACTCCTTATTTTCAAAAGATACTATTACAAAAATAAAAAGGCAAGCCGTAGACTCGAAGAATATATTTGCACAACATATATAACAAAGGTCTTAAATCTGGAATATATGAAGAGGAGCTAGATGCAGTGGCTCACACCTGTAATCCCAGAGCTTTGGGAGGCTGGTGCAGGATGATCATTTGAGGCCAAGAGTTCAAGACTAGCCTGGGTAACATAATGAGATTCTGTCTTTACAGAAAAATAATTTTAAAAAATTAGCTGCATGTGGTGGTGCCTACCTGTAGTCTCAGCTACTTGGGAGGCAGAAGGATCATGTGAGCCCAGAGATTGAGGCTACAGTGAGCTATGATCCCACCATGTCACTACAGCCTAGTTGACAAGCAAGACCCTGTCTTTTAAAAAAATATGTGTGTGTATACATATGTATACATATGCATATGAAGGATTTGAGATAATAACAAGACACCCCAATGGGAAAATGAGCAAAATACCCTAACACCCACTTCACCAGAGATAGCACATGAAAAGATGCTTAACCTCATTGATCATTAGGGAAATGCAAATTAAAACCATAGAGAGAAATATAGTACATACCTGTTGGAATGTCTAAAATTAAAGACTGACTATATCAAGTGTTAGCAAGGATTTGGAGAAACTTCAAATCTCCTCCATATACTACTGCTTTACTTGTAGTGGCTAGAAACTGGAAATAATACAAATTTCCATCAACATGTTGTTGGACAGACAAATTGTGGTATATCCATACAATGGAAAGCCACACAACAGTAAAAATGAACTATCGATACACAGCAACATGAATGAATTGTAAAATAATTATGCTGAGTGATAAAAACAAAAAAATACATACTGTATAATTCTATGTATATAAAGTTTTAGTAAATGTAAAATACAGTGACAAAAAGGTCATTTAGCCAGGCATGGTGGTTCATGCCTGTAATCCCAGAACTTTGGGAGGCAGAGGTGAGAGGATTGCCTGAATCCAGGGGTTCAACACCAGCCTGAGTAACTTGGTGAGACCTCGTCTCTACAATAAATTTAAAAAATTAGCTGAGCATGTTGGTATGTGTCTGTAGTTCCAGCTACTTGGAAGGCTGAGGTGGAAGGATCACCTGAGCCCAGCAGGTTGAGGATGCAGTGGTTGTGAGTGTGCCACTGCACTCCAGCCTGGGCGACACAATGAGACTCCAGTACAAAAAAAAAGATCATTGATTGCCTGGTTACAGGGTGAAGGAGGGGGAAGGAGAGATTACAAAGGGGCATAAATAAACTTTAGATAGGATGGATAAATTCATTATGTTGATGTGCTAATAATTTGGTGTATTTATTGTTTTGGTTTTTTGTTTTGTTTTGTTTTTTGAGCTGGGGCCTCACTGTCACCCAGGCTGGAGTGCAGTGGTAAGATCATGGTTTACCCCAGCCACAGCCTCCTGATTAGCTGGAACTACAGTTGCACGCTACCATACCCAGCTTATTTTTGATATTTTGTAGAGATGAAGTCTTGCTGTATTACTTAGTCTTGAACTCCTGGGTTCAAGCAATCCTTTTGCCTTAGCCTTCCAAATGCTGGGATTACAGGCATGAGCCACCATGCCTGGCAATGTGCTAATGGCTTTACAGTTGTATTTAATGCATGTTAACACATGAAATTGTTTATCAATCATAACTCTACAAACTGTAAAAGGATATTATGAAAATTACTTGAATAGATGCAGACTAAAAGGACTTTGGCTCTTCCAGCTCTACTGTTCTGATTCTATTTCTGTATAGGTTAGAATTGGTAATGATTACTAAAGGGTCCCAGAGACAGTTTGCAGAGGGGGATGAGAGCTAAGTCTTAGCAACCACAGAAATCTCAGCTGGTTGGGGGGTGGTGTCCACTACTCCAGGTTTCCTTTTTGTTTTAGGTGGGGTCTCACTCTCTCCCAGCCTGGAGTGCAGTGGCACAGATCTCAGCAGCCTCGACTTGGGCTCAGGCCATCCTTCTGCTTCAGCCTCCCAAATAGCTAGGACTACAAGTGTGTGCCACCTTGCCTGGCTGATTTTTAAATTTTTTTTGTAGAGATGGGGTCTCACTGTGTTGCCCAGGCTTATCTCAAACTCCTGGGCTCAAGCGATCCTCCTACCTCAGCTCCGAGTAGCTAGGACTACAAATGCATGCCACTGTGCCTAGCCATTTGACAGTTCTGAAGTCATCTTTGACTCTCAGGTCTTACCTTTGTCTCTCAGGTCCTTGGTCACTCAAATACACATTGCTAAACCATATCCCCGATGAAAGTGGACACAGGATATGGATTGTTTGTTTATATCCTGTGCCCAGTTCAAAAATGAATCTCAACAGCTCCCTGGATCTTGAGAAAGATTTGATACTACTCCAGGGCTGGGCCTCTTCTGATAGAACTGCCAGCCAGCATTGTTTCAGCCGTGAACTTTCTAGCCCTTGGATTTTCTGTATGTATGAAGTCCTAGTTTTTTGTTCTAAGCTATTCCTGTAATGATTGATATTCCAATGACTTTAGAATATAAGATCACAGGAAATAGAGACAATAGAAAATGAAGGCGTTCCCTCCACTTTGTATTTATGTTTATAGGGAAACTTAAAAGAGCGTACAGATTCCAGTAAGTATATTGATCACCTAACGAAAATCTTGAACTGTCTTTGAAATTAAGGTGCCCCAGCTGTTGCTCCTTGGCTCTTTTGTCAATCCCAGGAGGCCCATGTTGTGGTTGCAGAACATGGCAACAACCCCTAACTCTCATTATGTTCTCTGTAGAAACGTTATGTGCTAGAGGAAGCTGAGCAGCTGGAGCCTCGAGTTAGTGCTCTAGAAGAAGACATGGATGACGTGGAATCCAGTGAAGAGGAAGAAGAGGAGGATGAAAAGGTCAAGTACCTGAAAATTTAAGGGTTGTGGGAGAGATAGTTATAGAGGATGTGAATGGTCTTTGTTTTTTTAGGCTTTAATTTTTAGCTCTCTTTAACCAAAAAAAAACACCCACAGTATTTTCTCATTATCTCTGCTCTGCCAGTAACTAGTGGTATAATCTTGTGCGAGTTACTAACCTTAGTTTTTTTCTCTGTGAAGCAAAATTGATACTTTTCTCTCAAGACTGTTATGAGAATTAAATAAGATGATATACATAAAGTCCTTAGAGCATAGTATTGGCACATTCTAATAAATGATAGTTCCTAAAATAAATATTTGGAGAAACTAACACTTTTCACAATTGCACCTATCTTAAGAAATATACCTAGTTTGGAGGGGGGAAGTCTATAGTCATTTTCTGTCAGTACTAACTATAATGTGAAAAATTAAAAACAACCAAGCTGCCCAGTTGTGTCAGGAAGCAGTCAGATAAACTTTTATAACAATTAAAATAGACTATTAGGCAGCCATTAAAATTATTCTCAAAAGCATATGGTACTGTGGAAAATGTTTACATTAAGTTTAAATAGATCTAAAACATTTGTAAATAAAATAAGTAACACTATGCATAGAAAATGGCTGTAAGGAAATACAATAAGAAATGTAACTGGGAGTTGATTTCTATGTCTGGAGTGAAGTAGGGATCTAATTTTTTGCCCCTGAATGTGGCTAACTGGTGGTCTCTATTTTATTTCTTAATTCCATCCTTTTCCCACTGATCTGCATTGCCCCTTTGTCATAATTCAAAGCTTTGTGTGTGTGTATGGGTCTATTTCTGGTATTTCTTCTACAGGTCATTTTGTCTATTCATGTGCAAGTACCACATGGTCCTAATTACATAGCATCATAATAAGTTTTAATATTTAGAAGGGAAGTGCCTCTCTTTGTAGTCAAATTACTGTGTTTTAAGTCACTTGGAGATGGACTTTGGACAGGATGGGGAGAGAAGTATACTCAGTGTTCCTAGGTGGTTCTTTACAAGCCTATGCCCATTAATGATGCAGCTATCTCTTGTTTCCAGTTGGAAAGAGTGCCATCACCTGATCACCGCAGAAGAAGTTACCGAGATTTGGACAAGCCCCGCCGTTCTCCCACTCTGCGCTACAGGAGGAGTAGGAGCCGGTCGCCCAGAAGGTAAGGCCTTGAGTCACTGGTCTTTTCCAGGGAGACTGAGCACTGTTGCCTAGAAGTTTGGATTTCAGAGAAGGAAAAATGCCAGGCTATGGAGCCTATTTGCCCCATATATTAGTTATCTATTACTGCAAAACAACCATCCATGAAACTTCATTGGCAGACAGCAGTACTGTTTAGTTCAGTCAGTGATTTAGGTAGGGCTGATAGGCAGTTTTGTTTTTTTTTTAAAGTATAAACTATGTTTACTCACCTGTTCATGATCACCAGTCTGTTGGCTGGTATTGAATAACCTTAGCTAGGATGATGAGGGAATCTCATCTCTTCTTGTCTCATTCTCCATCAGCCTAAGTTGGGCATGTTCTTATGGCAGTGGCAGAACTCAAGAGCAAACAAACCCTATCATGCAATATGTGCTTATGTCACATTTGCATATATCCCATTGGCCAAAGCAGGTCATGTGGCCAATCCCAAGTTTATAGTGGGAGGGTGCTTCAAAGGACGTGGATACAAACAAGGATATAGGATAAGAATTGGAACCATTTTTCCAATCTATAATATCCAGTTCACCAACCTAGGCTCTTCTATTCCTCTATTTTCTTTTTAGGCGGAGTCGATCTCCCAAAAGGAGAAGGTAGGTATTCATTCGTTATATAGACTAGGATTCTGGGGAGGGGGCGATAGTGTGTATACATTGCCAGCCAGATTTGGTGGTCTGAGCACTCTTTTCTACAGCCCCTCCCCCCGCCGAGAAAGGCATCGGAGCAAGAGTCCAAGGCGTCACCGCAGCAGATCCCGAGATCGACGGCACAGATCTCGCTCCAAGTCACCAGGTAGATCATCTGGGCTTTTTGCCATAGGTTGCCTTAACAAAGAAATGTAAGAAGAGCAGCTAGCCTCCTACAGTAGAGTGCCTGACTATACTACTGCCTAGCAGAAAAGGGAATGGGCATAGAATTTAGTTTGAAAATTAGGGTTCACAGCTTGATTCTCACAAACTTTATTGACATGATGATGACCTCCATTTTTTTTCATCTGAAATTACATGATTGAGATCTAACAAAGCAGGGGTAAAAACCCAATGTGATTGTGAAGTTAGCCACAAGACATTAATGTATATGAACTGGTTGCATTACTGCTTTCCTCTCCCATCCCACACCAATTCAGAGGTGCTAATAAGAGCTGTCTCCAGCATAGGGAAAAAAATTAAGCCAATGGGAAGAATTAGGGGACGTGAGAATGACAGTTTAAGAGTAGGAGGATAGAATCTTATCCACTGGCCTTTTCTTGTCCAGGTCACCACCGTAGTCATAGACACAGGAGCCACTCAAAATCTCCTGAAAGGTATGAATTGACCTCTGTTTCAAATTAAGAATTTAAATCTTTATTCAGAAGTGAAAAGTCCCACTTAAGCTAAGTTGGACCTAAAATTTTGTTTTGATGGGGATATTAGGAATTCTCTTCATTATAAGACAATATAGGTCTTTTGCTTTAAGAATTGCTGAAATTATATGTTTTTTGTTGTTTTTCTTTGTAGTGTAGGATTGTGGCTTTGAATAACAGATAGTCTCTGGAGACTTGGGGTTTAGTCCCAACTTTTAAGACTTAACAGTGGAGTGAACTTGGACAAGTCACTTTCACTCGATAAGCTCTTGTTAGAAACCCCTACATACCATATACTGTTGGGTTCACTCTTAACCTCTCAGAAGTTGTTTCTTCAATGGTAAATTTGGGATAGTAATAACTGACTCAAGAATGTTGCTCTGAGACAAAAAACAAACACCAAGTACATTTAATGAATATTGGATGTCAGCTCTATCCCTTTTAGTGTCAGCCCATCATAGTCTTTTCTCAAAAGTCCATGCCCAGCTCCTTAATGTAATAATTTGTGTTGCCATTTCAGGTCTAAGAAAAGCCACAAGAAGAGTCGGAGAGGGAATGAGTAATGGACTCAGTTTTGTTTTAATCCAAAATGGCCTCCTCTGTATATGGGGTATCTGTCTATGTGGAAGAATTAAGATTCCATGGGCAGCTGTAAGATTATTTTAGGTTTTTTATCAAGTTTCTCCACTTTTTTTTTTTAATGAAAGTGGTGCTGAGTTTTGTATCTCTTTTTGAAATGTAACCAACATCTTTGAGGGATAAAGATGTTTCCCAAGGTCAGTTTTTGACCCAGCCAACCTTGACTATTCAGACTTATCAGGGTAGAAAGGATTTGGAGGTTGGGGATATGAATGACAAGGAAAGGATGTGGCCACCTCATGACCCTTTCCCATTTTGGTATTAAACTTGACAAACTTGTTTCCCAAAAAAAAAAAAAAAAAAAAAGATGCAAAAGTAAAGACAGGCTAATTGTATCTGACAAGAAGTTGGCCCAAGGAGTTAAAAATTATCAAGAAGAGTTTCTGAACTGAAGAGTTACAACCACTGTCATTAGTAGTGCTGTTGGGCCGGGCACAGTGGCTCATGCCTGCAATCCCAGTACTTTGGGAGGCTGTAGCAGGAGGATCACTTGGGCCTAGGAGTTTGAGACCAGCTTAGGCAGTATAGTGAGACCCTTTCTCCTGACATGGTGGTGTGCGCCTGTA
>NW_007253799.1:70808-82098 GCF_000164805.1 Carlito syrichta
GCTGAACTTGTAGTGGATAAAGCCATGGAGTTAAGGTTTGTGGGTGGCGTCTATGGTGGCCACATAAAACCAACTCCTTTTCTGTGTTTAACCTTGAAGATGCTTCAAATTCAGCCCGAGAAGGATATCATTGTAGAGTTTATAAAAAATGAAGATTTCAAGTATGTCCACATGTTGGGGGCACTTTACATGAGGTTGACAGGCACTGCAATTGACTGCTACAAATACTTGGAGCCTTTGTACAACGACTATCGAAAAATCAAGAGCCAGAACCGAAATGGGGAATTTGAATTGATGCATGTAGATGAGTTTATTGATGAACTACTGCACAGTGAGAGAGTCTGTGATATCATTCTGCCCCGGCTACAGAAACGTTATGTGCTAGAGGAAGCTGAGCAGCTGGAGCCTCGAGTTAGTGCTCTAGAAGAAGACATGGATGACGTGGAATCCAGTGAAGAGGAAGAAGAGGAGGATGAAAAGTTGGAAAGAGTGCCATCACCTGATCACCGCAGAAGAAGTTACCGAGATTTGGACAAGCCCCGCCGTTCTCCCACTCTGCGCTACAGGAGGAGTAGGAGCCGGTCGCCCAGAAGGCGGAGTCGATCTCCCAAAAGGAGAAGCCCCTCCCCCCGCCGAGAAAGGCATCGGAGCAAGAGTCCAAGGCGTCACCGCAGCAGATCCCGAGATCGACGGCACAGATCTCGCTCCAAGTCACCAGGTCACCACCGTAGTCATAAACACAGGAGCCACTCAAAATCTCCTGAAAGGTCTAAGAAAAGCCACAAGAAGAGCCGGAGAGGGAATGAGTAATGGACTCAGTTTTGTTTTAATCCAAAATGGCCTCCTCTGTATATGGGGTATCTGTCTATGTGGAAGAATTAAGATTCCATGGGCAGCTGTAAGATTATTTTAGGTTTTTTATCAAGTTTCTCCACTTTTTTTTTTAATGAAAGTGGTGCTGAGTTTTGTATCTCTTTTTGAAATGTAACCAACATCTTTGAGGGATAAAGATGTTTCCCAAGGTCAGTTTTTGACCCAGCCAACCTTTGACTATTCAGACTTATCAGGGTAGAAAGGATTTGGAGGTTGGGGATATGAATGACAAGGAAAGGATGTGGCCACCTCATGACCCTTTCCCATTTTGTTATTAAACTTGACAAACTTGTTTCCCATTTTTCTGTAGTTTAGTTTTTATTTGCTGTGATCGGAACTGCTTTGAAAATCCTGGGGTGTGTGCTATTATTCAAAGATCAGATCAGTAAAACATAGAAGCTCCTTTCTTCCAAGCAGCAGCAAATGGTAATAAACATGAACACTGGTTAACAGCACTTGTCCAAGACAGAATGCATTTAAATGTAAGGCTTCTTCTGGATCATTTAATGAAGCTTCACTGAACACTTCAACAGATAATAGCTATTTTTTATTAAGCGCATTCTTTGTAGTTCCGTTTGTTCTTCCCCACAAACCTTGAAAGTCAGGTTAAGGTATTCAGTCTAAGTTTATTATACGAGCATTGACATTTTCCAAGCTTAGTTAGCAGCAGTAGGGCAAAAGAACTGAAAAAGATTTGATGGAGAGTAAAGTATCTAACACTACTCATGGTTTTGACCTGATTTGCCAGACAGAAAATACACAGGGAAGAGACAACTTTTAGAGGGGCAAGGAATGAGAGGACTGTGGTGGTGGTACAAATGATGCATTCAGTTTAACAAGTTGAATTTGAGACAGCTATGATATAGCTAGATAAAGCCCAGGGACTAAAGCTCAGCATAATGATCTAGGCCAGAACTGACAAAGTGTAGGTAATTGTGGAAGATGTAGATGAGAATGCCCAGGGATTGTGTGTGCCTGTATGTGTAAGAAAAGCAACACGACTATAGGCAACACCAACACTGGTCAGAAAAAAAAGTACAAGTCCCCCCTGTTGAAAACTGGAATGACCCATTCAGAAACAGAATTAGGAGAGAGTAGATCAAAGGCAAGGATCTAAGGATTCAGGAGCAAAGTAAGGCCTAAAAAGTCTTCATGAGCATTGATAAAAGATTATTAGGATCTTTACTAGAAGAGTTCCTTTTATCAGTACTTAAACTCCTGTAAAAAGGAGAAAGTGATTGGATGAATTCCTGCAGCTCTGGTCCCAGTAGGAATTGTGAAGACCATCTATTTTACAGGATCATCTTTCTTGGAAAGTCATATTTGGTGATAAACATTTTATTGCTTGCTCTTGAACTGAAGGACTTTTGCAGCAGTGTTAAAGCATTTTTTAATCTATTTTTTGAGCTTTCATATTCTTCATTAATTCTTTTCATAACATCTGGCTTAGTAAAAGTTGTCCATAAGAGCTATTATGGTTTCTGATACAACTATATATAATAATACCTTTTAAAATTAAATATAAGCATCGCTACTTAAATCTGTTATAGAGTCCTAGTAGTTATTTCTTTGCTAACGTAATCTAGATGGAAAGAAATGTCTTCTGATTAAGTGACTTGTGGACCAACCCAAGTCATCATCTGGTATATTGTTAAAATAAGACTTTTGTTTTAAAGTAAACACACAAAAACCCCAACATATTTTAATAACAGAGAAATAAAGCTCCCCAAACAAACTTTAAAGCATACTTATTTAGACATATTGTGAAATCTAGACCAAAATTGCGGCAGCACAACCAGCCTATAGCAAGAAGCAGAGTGTCCCTATTCTTTACTTAGAACAAAGTGATAAGAGACACTCTAAACATCTGTGTAGATATCATTTTAATAAGCAATTGAAGAGGAGATGGAACTAAAGGATAAAATTTGCTGTGAGGCTATTTCTGTTATCTGTGCTAGCCTGTCCGATGAGGCCTTGGAAGGGTTGCTTAAAGGCTTTTTGACTAAATCACGGACTACATTTTAAAAATATATTTTACATCTTAATTCTGTACATACATATGTATATTCTGTACTGAAACAAATTTCAGAAAATAATTCCTATTCCTTATGCAAAATGAACTGATACTACTTACCAGTTTTTAATATTGAGTGTAAACCAGTAAACTGATTTTACTTCCCACAAATTTGAAATACACTGCCTTAAAAACTTTGCCATTGGACACAATGACTGCTTAATACCAAGAAGTGAAGGGAGATGTATTAGCGGGCAGAAAGGAAATAAATGAGAGACTTGGTGATAGGGTTCCAATGTAACAACCCAACTTAAAGCTCATTCCACTGACTTACTGTTATTCTTCAGTAAACTGACTGAAGTTTAAATAAGCATTAATCAGAGAATGATCACAGATGCTGCCCACTCCCTCAGAAAGGTGAATGTGAATGTGACATAAATTCCCCCATAGACTCAAACAGCAGACATAATCTGGTTTTTTTGTTTGTTTTTGTTTTTTTTTTTAGATGGAGTCTCACTATGTGGCCCAAACCGGAGTGCCGTGGCATGCTCCCAGCCACCACAGCCTTGACCTGCTGGGCTCCGGCGATCCTTCTGCCTCAGCCTTCCAAGCAACTGGAACTATAGGCAAGCACTACCATGCCCGGCTAATTTTTGACTTATTGTAGAGATGAGGTCTCACCAAGTTGGCCGGGCGGGTCTCGGCCCATAATCTGTTTTTAAAAATGCAAATATAGAGATGCAAAAAGGGATTGATTCAAAGAAAATAGCCAGGCGCAGTGGCTCACACCTGTAATCCCAGCACTCTGGGAGGCTGAGGCAAGAGGATTGCCTGAGCCCAGGGTTTGACACCAGCCTGGGCAACTGGGCGATACCTCATCTCTACAGTAAACTTACTCGGGCATGGTGGCACGTGCCTGTAGCTCCAGCTACTTGGAAGGGTGAGGCGGAAGGATTGCCTGAGTTCAGCAGGTTGAGGCTGAGGTGACCATGAGCGGGCTGCTGCACTCCAACATGGGCGAGACTGAGACTCCGACTCAAAAGAAAAAAAAAAGAGATGGAAAATAAGGCTGGTGGAGCTTACAGGCCTTATTATAGACCACAAAATATAAAACAACAGCAGAGAAAATACGCTGGAGGAAATTAAAAATGGAAAAGAATAACGGGATAACGTCTATAAAAATAACAAAACACATGAAAGTAAATTCAATCTATCAACAAATATCCTGATGAATTAAAAAGATAAAGAATTAGGCTGCGCTTGGTGGTTCAACCTGTAATCCCAGCACTTTGGGAGGCCAAGGATAGTGGATTGCCTGAGTTCGGAATTTCGAGACCAGCCTAGACAACAACTACAATAAATTTAAAGAAAAAAAAAAAAAGCCAGGCATGGTAGCACACGCCTGTAGTTTCAGCTACTTGGAAGGCTGGGGTGGAAAGGTTGCTGGAGTCCAGCAGGTCGATGCTGGGGTGGCCATGAGTGTGCCACTGCACTTCAGCCTGGGCGAAAGAGTGAGACTCCAATTCAAAAAAAAAAAAAAAAAGATAAAGAATTAAATGAGAATCTGGACAATATGATGAGACTCCACCTCTACAAAATTTTTTACAAATTAGCTGGGTAGAGTAGTATGTATCTGTAGTCTTAGCTACTTAGGAGGCTGAGGCTGGATGATAGCTTGAGCATAGGAGTTGGAGACTGCAGTGAGCTACAATGCATCACTGCACTCCAGCCAGGGCAATAAAAGGAGACTTCCCTAAAAAAGAAAAATTGCTGGGCACAGTGGCTCATGCCTGTAATCCCAGCACTTTGGGAGGTGGAGACAAGAGGATTGCCTGAGCCCAGGAGTTCGAGACTAGCCTGGGCAACTGGGCAAGACCTCGTCTCTACAATGAATCAAAAAATTAGCCGGGGCATGGTGGTGCATGCCTGTAGTTCCAACTACCTGGAATGCTGAGGTGGCAAGGATTGCCTGAACCCAGCAGGTAGAGGCTGCAGTGGCCGTGAGTGTGCCACTGCTGCACTCCAGTCCGGGAAACAGAGTGAGAATTCAACTCAAAAAAAGAAAAGAAAATTTAACTAATTAATTAACAGTGGGAGTCCAAGCAGAGAAATCAAGTCATGTATAACAGGAGGAAAAATCAAGGTGGTCTCAGATCTCATAACTTCAGAAGATAATGAAGCAAACGGCTCCAACAGTTTGAGAAAAATAGTGTGCCAGGAGTTATATACTCTGCCAAAGTTGTCTTAAAATATAAGAGAACAGACATTCTCAAGTATATAAGAACCAAAAGCATGCAGTCATGAACCTTTGGGAAAAAACTGCCTGATAATAAAATTCAAAGAAAACATGAATCAAATTAAGGACCTAGGAACAAAGAAGCAGTAAAGGTGTGGTAGTAAACACATTAGAAACTTTTAAAAATAACAGGAAATGATTTTAAGTTCAAATAAATATTGTGAACATGGTTTACATAAAAATAATATAATCAGAAGTGGAGAGCTTCAAGTATACTTACTGGCTTCATTGATAGCAGAACTCACACACAGTCCCTAATTCAAACATACATGAAGCTAGAAAAAATAGCTTTTCTAGCTGGGCATGGTGGCTTATGCCTGTAATCCTTACACTTTGGAAGGCAGAAGCCAGAGGATTGCCTGCGCCCAGGGGTCCGAGACCAGTCTAGGCAACTTGGCAAGACTTCGTCTCTACAATAAATTCAAAAATTAGCCGGTTGTGGTGGTATGCACTTGATGTTCCAGCCACTTGGAAGGCTGAGGTGAAAGGATCACCTGAGCGCAGCAGGTTGAGACTGCATAGCTGTGAGAATGGTACTGCACTCCAGCCAGGGCAACAAAGTAAGGCTCTGACTCAACAACAACAAAAATATCTTTTTTAGGCAGCAGATATTCTTGCTGTTGTCCTGCCTGTTGTACCCTTCACAACATATCTATCTGTTAAAAAATCTATCTGAATTTAAAAAATAACTTCTTTAGTGTTTCATGTAATTGTCCTCAATTTTAGGAAGAATCAGAACTAGATTCTACTGTGGGAAAGAAATTTAAGTTGAGCATTTCTTCAATTTCACACTTATTTTCCTCCTCTTACATATAAGTAAAATTAATTTTCTATGTTCACTAAATATAGTATATGAGCCAATTTTTGTAGAACTATTTGTATATATGTGTCTATATGATTAAAAGAAATGGTTGGAATGAAGTTCACCAAACAGTAATAGTACTTATTTACTTTTGTGATTTTTTTTGGTACTTTTATATAATGTGTATTAAAAAAATAAACATTAATTTTTGCAAGGAAAAAATGAGCTATTAGGAGTTAGAGCTTTTTTACAAGCATTCCAATATATTTTATATATTGTTGGAGCTGCAAAACTGGTAACCATTTTCTGAAGGCAATTTGATAATATGTAGCAGGAAACTTAGAACTTTTATCCTTTCACCCAATAATCCCACTGATGAGCATTCACCCTAATAATAATATACAAATAGCTTTATCCCATCATCATTTTAAATGGAGATACACACACACACACACGAGAAAAGAAACAGCAAAAATGTATCTGTAGGGGATTAAACAAGTAAATTACATAGTGTATCGTTAATATTCATATTTTTGAGTAATCCTAATGACAATGGAAAATATTAATCTCCATGTCATTGAACATAATACAAAACATTTCAAAATGATTTTAAGTGTGTGTTCTCTTTGCATCAGATTGATAATTTTAATTATATAAACTAAGATTCTGTTTTTCCACTTGTAACAGTTTTGCCAGTTATTAAACTCTGCTCATTTCTGAAGAGGGGGCAAATGAGATGCTGAGAACTATATGTAACACTATCATAGAAGTAAAATCTAGGTTTATTGGTTACTAGGTTACCCATTAATATCTTTTGCCAAGTGGTATTCTGCCTTCTTTCAGGAAGGAAGGCTGAGCTGGGGGCATTCTCTGTTGTTAGTTGAATTCTTTTTAATGAAAATTTCAAACACTACCCCTCTTTTGGTATCTATGGGGGTTCCAGAACCTCCCGAGGATACTAAAATCCAAGGATGCCCAAGTCCCTGATATAAAATGGTATGTATTTGCATATAACCTGTGCACATCCTCTCATTTACTTTAAATCATTTCTAGTCTGTTTATAATACCTAATACAGTGGGAATGCTATGCAAATAGTCCTATTGTTTAGGGAATAATGACAAGGGAAAAAATTGTACAAGTTGAGTACAGACATAACTTTTTGTTTGAAAATCTTCAGTCTGCAGTTGGCCGAATCCATGGATGCAAAACCCATAAATACAGAGAGCCTACTGTATATACAAAAGTAAAGAAAACAGTAAAATGAACACCTCTGTATATTGCATCACCTGTCTCTAAGACCTGGAAGGAGATGCAATATTTAAACATTACTTTAAAAGAAAATTTTGAATGTTCCAAGTCATATTTTAACATAAATGTTAAAATGATTCCACCACTTAACAGGATGCTGAAGTTTTAATATAAAAAATAGGAAATACACCTGATCTTAACCCATGGCTATTAACTATAGCACAAATACCTTCAACCTCCTGCAACAGATTTCAAAAAGCTTCCATGTTGGGAAATATGGCAGTCTCATATTGAAGTAATGCATATCTGAGGGAGCAGAACAAAGATAATGTACTGTCCTTAAAATACATTTTAATCTCCTTATTCTGTACATTTTCAAATAGATCTATAGCATCACTAAGTCTAAAATCCTTCACAAATATGAATTAAGGGGTTAGAGAAAATTACCTTATTATATTTACACCAAAACACCTAAAAATATATGCCACCACCAACTCAAGTTTGAGTTCCAATACTTAAATAATAATTGGTAAGTATTACTGGTAAACAATTGTCATCCTGGCAAATATGCTTTCCAGGTATAAGTATAGGACTCAGAATGGACAGTCTGGCACATACTAGTTCTTCAATAAGTAAAAGTTATCTTCCCTCCACTCTAATTGCCAGTATTAGTCTCAATGTTTAAAAAACTCTCCTTCAGGCTGGGTGTGGTGGTTCACACCTATAATTCCAGCACGTTGGGAGGACAAGGTTAAGAGGATTGCTTGAGCCCAGGAGTTCGAGACCAGCCTAGGCAACATAACAAGACCTCGTCTCTACAAAAATATTTTTTAAAAACCAGCTGGGAGTGGTGGCACATACCTGTAGTCCCAGCTACTCAGGAGGCTGAGGCAGAAAGATTGCCTAAGTCCAGGAAGTCAAGGCTATGGCAAGCTGTGATGGTGCCACTGAACTCTAGCATGGGCAACAGAGTGAGACCCCAACTTGGGGGGAAAAAAAAAGATTACTTCAAAAGATGTGTCAATACAAATTTCAACGTGTAGGTGTGCCTGTGGAATTCACTTTATTGCTTTATACTTCTGTTTTCATTTTCAATGATAAAATGGAGATGGCGTCAGCTTCTATCAACTTCATACAAGTGTTGTGAAGATCCAATAAAATAAAGGACATGAAAAAATCCTTGAATCTCTAAAACCAGAACTTTGATTTAGAATACTCTATTCACTGAAATTACAAGTCTCTGAATTGTTGTATTTCCATCACCTAAACCACCAGATGAATTAACCAAATTTGACTCATCAGAAAGATTTATTAAATTAAAATCAGAAGTACTTCAAATACAGACAAAATCAACTCTCCATTCAAGTTTGAACATGTTCAATATACAAATATGTAAAAGAAAAAAATTCTGAATCTTTGTGTTGTAATTTTATTTTATTTTTTTTTTTACCTTTTAAAAAGTTTTTGGCACTACAAGATTCTGTAAAGAATAGAAGTGACAAATTTAAAACACATGAAATTCTTTCCTAATTCTTAAGAACAATATATAAAGTCTGAAGCAACCAAAGTATGAATACAGCTAATAGAAAATAAAGAATGTAATTTTTAAATTCTCTCTTTATACAATTCATCAAGGTTAAACAAAACATAAAATTCCCTTAAAAATAGGGTAATAAAATAGATGAAATTTGTATCACTCAATTTGGTGATACTAGTAAAAACTATAGTTCATATTTATATACAAATAATACAGTCTTTAAAAACAGTCCTAGAATTTAAATAAGCTATCTAAACGTGTTAAAATTTTAAATCAGGACCTGATTTGTTTTGCTTTCCATTAAATGTCACTTTTTCTGCTGAATGTAACTGACATTGAGGTACGGATACCCTTGAGACAGCAGGATTGGCTGGTTGCTGTGCATCTGTAGACCAGCTGAAAGAAAATGGACTCGCATTACTCCGACACGTTTCCTCTTGGTGGGTGGGGACAACGCTCTCTACACCGACGGGCGGCACATCTGTCTGTTGGATACAACACAGACAGGAAACTGAAAGGCTTGTGCCTATTTATCTGACAACCCCCTAGATTTAACTTGTAGTTAGCTCTCGTTTTTTCTATTTATAAACTAAGAGCATATGAAGCATACCAAAACATTTGAGGGAGTAGGGAGAAGAAGGAAGGGAAGTGTATAGAGGAGACAAAAGAGAGATGGAAAGGAAGAATCAAGGAGAGAAAACCTACCATGGAAGAATTTCAGACTCTCCCCTCCTAAAAGGGGTTGTATGACTTCCCTCAGCTCTTTGCTCAGAAGAACTCAATTATAGTCAAGGTTCTACCACTCTGTAATACAGGGATGCCTCAGCAGTACATGGGTAGTTTAGGAAGTCTTAAATGTATCAAGCCTGAGACTCACACCAGGAGCCTCCCCTTAAAGTTATCATTTCATTCAGTCAACATTTCCTTAGTGCCTGCCTTTAATTTCTTGAACTCATAGTTTATAATGACCCTGAATTCACTGTTTTAAACTCCTAGGTTAACCAAGAATTGAAGGCCAGATTCAGATGTTGCCTATTATAACAGTTACATTTGAGGCAAGTAGGTTAGATAAAATGTTACAAATTTTCCGGTAATTCGTAGTTTGTAATATTCATTACCTAAGTCAAATCCATTATTAGTACTACTATAGCCACCAGCAGAATCTAATAAATTTTAATGGCATTCAAACCCTACTTGAACTAAAGTCTGACCATATCTCAAAAACTTCAATTACAACCCCACTGCTCATTAAACCAAGTCCAAACTCCTTCATAATATGGTCTAAGCCTGCTCTCTCTATCCTTATCACTATCTTTTTTTACATACCTCCATACTCTAGTCCTATTACTTAGTCTTCTTCCCCACTATGCCAAGAAAAACTCAGTGACTACATATATTAATCCTTCAGATAAGAACACTCCACCTATCTCTAAAAAAAAAATACACGAAAAAATAAATTCCTGTTTCTTTCAAGATCTCAAAATTCTGTGATGTAATTTCATGTATCCAAATCCTGCCTCCTCCACTAGGGCAATATTAACCAATTCATCTGTATTCCAATTCTTATCTATTTACATGTCTGGCTCTCCTAGTAAAATGTGCATCAAGTACAGAGATTTTGTTTGATTCTTGCTTGAGCAACAAGCACTTCGCACAGTCACATGGTGTCTTTCAATAAATGTTTATTGAATGCAGGAATTTTGACTCCCAGATCCTGGCTTTCACTGAGGCTCCCTATTCCAGAATAAAACCCACTCAGCCTGTTGAATAAGTTGGAAGCAATGGTACCTTGAGTATAGAAAGGTTTGTTGGGCTGAAATCGGGCATTTCCCTGATGCATGAAGTTTTGATGCAAACCATAAGGCCACGAAGCTGGGACGAGGGGGAAATGGGGACGTGGTGCATGTTCCCAAGGAACTGGAGGATTTAGTCCTCGGAAGCCTGGCTCTGCATTTCAACAACAAAGGAAAACACATGTTAAAAAATTAATTGTTCATTCAAATATTCCTTCATTCCACAAAGATAAATACTGAGTCCCTACCACTGGGGAAGAACTATGGTAAAAGCAGAGAATACAAAAAAAAAATGTTAGTTAATAATCAAGCACTGTTATTTGTTTAAATTATTCATAAGAGATATACAAGAAGATATACACGATAATATATAATAATGGCATAAAAGGCAAAAAAGGTGTTTCGAAAAGGATGCTAATCCAGTTGTTGAAAGGTAGAGATGGTTTTCCTAAGATGATTGACTAAGGTGAGTTTTAGAGAAAAAGGAACAAGTTAAGGAAAATGAGAGACAGGACATTTTAAAGAGGACTGTCATGCACAAGTGCCTGAAAGCAAGATAGAACAGCAAGTTTAGGGGGCTGCAAAACATCAATACACAGATGGGGAAAGGTAAGAAGTGGTAAGAGAAAGAACCTTGGTACATCATGCTAATGAACTTACATTTTTTGCTAAAGACAGTACCAACTATCCCAGAATCTTATATTTTTTTTTTTTTTTTTTTTTTTG
>NW_007253799.1:82118-82829 GCF_000164805.1 Carlito syrichta
TCTTTTCTCAAAAGTCCATGCCCAGCTCCTTTATGTAATAATTTGTGTTGCCATTCAGGTCTAAGAAAAGCACAAGAAGAGTCCGGAGAGGGAATGAGTAATGGACTCAGTTTTGTTTTAATCCAAAATGGCCTCCTCTGTATATGGGGTATCTGTCTATGTGGAAGAATTAAGATTCCATGGGCAGCTGTAAGATTATTTTAGGTTTTTTATCAAGTTTCTCCACTTTTTTTTTTAATGAAAGTGGTGCTGAGTTTTGTATCTCTTTTTGAAATGTAACCAACATCTTTGAGGGATAAAGATGTTTCCCAAGGTCAGTTTTTGACCCAGCCAACCTTGACTATTCAGACTTATCAGGGTAGAAAGGATTTGGAGGTTGGGGATATGAATGACAAGGAAAGGATGTGGCCACCTCATGACCCTTTCCCATTTTGTTATTAAACTTGACAAACTTGTTTCCCATTTTTCTGTAGTTTAGTTTTTATTTGCTGTGATCGGAACTGCTTTGAAAATCCTGGGGTGTGTGCTATTATTCAAAGATCAGATCAGTAAAACATAGAAGCTCCTTTCTTCCAAGCAGCAGCAAATGGTAATAAACATGAACACTGGTTAACAGCACTTGTCCAAGACAGAATGCATTTAAATGTAAGGCTTCTTCTGGATCATTTAATGCAGCTTCACTGAACACTTCAACAGATAATAGCTATTTTT
>NW_007253799.1:82849-84937 GCF_000164805.1 Carlito syrichta
TCACCTCAGCCTCCCAAAGGCGCGGGATTACAGGCTGAGCCACCGAGCCCGGCAGAATCTTATATTTTGATCTAGAAGGAGAATCTATTAGAAGCGTGAAGCATTATGGTGTAATTATTGAGAACTTGGGCTTTGGTGCCAAACAGGTCTAAATTCAAATCCCAATTCCTAAAATTAGTAAAGCTTCACCTTGAACCTCAGGTTGTTATGAGAATTAAATGACAAACAGAAAATAGCTTGCACAAAATCTAGCATATAGGTATGAACTCAAAAAAAAAAAAAAAAATGAGTACCATTCTTTCGATAACTACTTCCCAAAATCTTTCTCTTTATAAGATTTTGCTTTAGCCGGGCTCGGTGGCTCAGCCTGTAATCCCGCGCTTTGGGAGGCTGAGGTGAGTGGACTGCCTGAGCCCGCGGGTTCGAGACCCGCCTGGGCAACTTGGCGAGACCTCATCTTGATAATAAATCAAAAATTAGCCGGGAGTGGTAGCGCGCGCCTGTAGTTCCAGCTACTTGGAAGGCTGAGGTGGAAGGATCTCTGGAGCCCAGCAGGTCGAGGCTGCAGTGGCTGGGAGCGGCCACTGCACTCCAGTCTGGGCGACAGAGTGAGACTCCAACTCAAAAAAAAAAAAAAGATTTTGCTTTAAGATATATCTTTAAGTACATTTTTTCAAAGTGTAGTTCCCAGTGTATCTTCTGGATCATTTCTAGTAGCTTTTCTCATTCAGGATCACATATGTGAGGCAATTACTGAAAGACATTGCCCTTATTTACTAAACTTTCTAGCGGGAACTCAACTTAGGAAGCAAGGGATGAAGAATAGTGAACAAAAAAACTAAAACCCATATTAGCATTCTTACAAGTTCAGTGTTGTCAAGAGGTAACCAGGAAAACAAAGCAACTGGTTTACTCTATTCATGAAGCCAAGTAACAACTAAGGGCTGAAGCTGAAGGGGTCAGGGATTATAAAACAAATGAGATTGGGTATATAGATTTAGGTCATAACCAATTGACAAATGATGTTTTAACATAAAAAGATATTTTTAAAGGATATATTACAATCCCCTTTGCCTATTTTTCATAACCAAATATTTCCATAAAACAAATAATATAATGTCCCTAAAGATAATTGTTTTAAATGGGGGGAAAGGTTATGTGCAATCTACTGCTCTAACACAACCCATGATTATCATTTGAATACATTCCTAAACAGTCTTTCCATTTTTACCACAGCAGTAATTTTAGCTGTATTATTAGTTATGAGTAGAGTCTCTATACAGCAAATAATAAGTATTTACTGAGTAATAGTTTATTAGATAATAATAATAATATATAGCACAAATAATGTATCTTAAGATTTCAGGTACTAAACTGTCAACTAGGGACACAATGACAAAAAAATTTATTAGATTTGTCTCTAGAAGTTCAGTCTAATGGGTCATGCAGACAGACAAATAAACAGGCAATTTCAATATAGTAAGGTAAGTGTTATGATATGGGTATTAGGGAAACAAAGAGGAAAGAAAGGGGACCTAATGCAACTAAAGGATCGGATCAGCAAGAGTTAAAAAGCTTCTTAAAGTGATCAAAATTTTAGAAAGGAGGATGAATGAGTTAGCAAGTTTTTGCGCAAAGCAGGAGGTGAGAGTGAGCAGCAGAAGTAATGGAGAGGATATTCCAGACACAGGGAACAACTTGGATAAGCAACCAGTGGTAGGAGACTATGGTACGTTCGTGAGACATCAGTTCATATGACTGAAACATAAAGATCAACTAGCGGCAGGGGAAGGGAAATGATAAAAACTGAGCGCTGATATGTCAAAGGGCAAAACACTGAGTCTGTCTTCATGGTTATGTAACTCAGTGACCACCATGGCACATGTCATGGCATATACAAAATAAACATCTGTTGAATGCCCATATGCAGAGGCCACATTAGAAAGGCCATGTGTGCCATATATCCTTTGATCTTAGCAATCAAATTGATTACTATCACATTGGAGATTAAGTTAAAAAAAAAAAATCTGGCCGGGTTCGGTGGCTCAGCCTATAATCCCAGCACTTTGGGAGGCCGAGGCGAGTGGA
>NW_007253799.1:85526-132038 GCF_000164805.1 Carlito syrichta
AGCTGGAACTACAGGCGCGCGCTACCACGCCCGGCTAATTTTTTTTTTTTGATTTATTGTAGAGATGAGGTCTCGCCAAGTTGCCCAGGCAGGTCTTGATCCCGCGGGCTCAGGCAATTCACTCACCTCGGCCTCCCAAGGTGCGGGATTACAGGCTGAGCCACCGAGCCCAGCCAAAAAAAAATTTTTTTTTCCAGTTGGGGTCTCTGTCGCCCAGGCTGGAGTGCAGTTGCATGCTCATGGCCACCGCAACCTCAACCTGCTGGGCTCAGACGATCCTTCCGCCTCAGCCTTTCAAGTAGCTGGAACCACAGGCATGTGCCATCATGCCTGGCTAATTTTTTGATTTATTGTAGACACGAGGTCTCGCCATGTTGCTCAGGCTGGTATCTAACCCCTGAGCTCAGGCAACCCTCTTGTCTCTGTCTCCCTAAGTGCTGGGATTACAGGCTTAAGCCACTGTGCCCAGCAAGTAAAAATTAATGATAAACTTTATAATAGATAGAACAGGCTGATGAAAACTAACTCACAGAACAGTCTTTTTCTTTTTTGAGTCAGAGCCTCACTCTGTCACCCAGGCTGAAGTGTAGTAGTACACTTCAGTCACCGCAGCCTCGACCTGCTGGGCTCAGAAGAACCTTCTGCCTCAGTCTTTGAAGTAGATGAAACTACAGGGGCACGCCACCATGCCCATGCCCAGCTAATTTTTTTGACTTATGGTAGAGATGATGTCTCGCCAAGTTGCCCAGGCTGGTCTCGAACCCCTGGGCTCAAGCAATTCTCTTGCCTTTGCCTCCCAAAGTGTTGGGATTACAGGCGTGAGTCACCACACCCAGCCTCACAAATCAATCTTAAGTCACTAAAATAGTTACAACAGACAGGAAGTTCCATCTGTAATGAGGGAATAGGAAACATACAGGACTCACCAAGATGTATTCTTGCCAACTAAAAGAACCTAAGTCTAATCCAGTCTCTGAATCTAAATGCCAGTTTATAGGAAAGATGAAGTCGGAGGAACATGTTAAATGATGCCACAAAGATATAATCAGTCAAATCAAGAATGTGGGAAATTTTACTTTCAATAGTTAATATGGGGAAAAAAAATCTTAAGAACAAACGATTATAAATTAAAGGACAGTTAGGAAATATTAAAACTCCATACAATGTATGAGCTTTGCTTAAATCTTGACTCAAAAAATCAACAATAAGAATACTTTAGAATTTAATTAAATAATCAAGCTAAAAAAGAGTTAAATGGTGTGAAAAAAATCATACGAAAGAACAGTAGACAGCAGATGCTCACTGTTGTCCTGTTCATAGTGTCCTTCAATAAATTGTCCGTCTGTCCATCTCTCTATCATTTGTTTAGAGTTGGAGTCTCACTCTGTTGCCCAGGCTGCCACCTCTACCTGCTGGCTTCTAGTGATCCTTACCCGTCAGCCTTCTCAGGCAATCTTCTCACCTCTACCTTCCAAAGTACTAGGATTACAGGTATAAACTAGCATGTCCACCTTAACTTAAAAGTTTATATTTTTTAAAAAATGTTAATTTTTATTTTATTGATTTTTTGAGTTGGAGTCTCACTCTGTTGCCCAGGCTGGTGTGCAGTGGCAGGATCACTGCTCACTGTATACTTGACCTCCTGGGCTTAGAGCTACCACCTGGCTAATTTTTCTTATTTGAAAAAAATGATTTGGTCATTGCTTTACTAAACTCTGGTGTGGCCACATGCTGGATGAACTGTGGCTACCACAATGCTCCTAAGCTCTGGTACCATTTCCTACCTTGGAGAGGTAACTCCTGTCCGTGTGTCTGTGTCTCTGTCTCTGTCTCTCTCTCTCTCTCTCACACACACACTTACTTTCCAAATAAACTATATTTTCTAAGCTAAAAAATATATTAAAAAAGAATAGCAAATTATTGATAACTGTTAAAGTTTAGTAACTGGGGGTTCATTACATTTTACTGTCTCCTTTTGTGTATGTCTCAAAATTTCCCTTAAGTTTTTAATAATTTTAAAAAATTATTAGAAAAATAATTATTATTAAAAAGCTGGAAATAAGTCAGGCACAGTGGCACCTGCCTGTAGTCGCAGCTATTCAGGAGGCTGAGGCGGGGGGATCACTTGAACCCAGGACTTCAAGGCTGTACAGTGCTATGATCCTGCCAGTAAATAGTCACTCCAGCCTGGGCCAACAGTGAGACGCTGTCTCTAAATAAATAAAAGTTTTTTTAAAAGGTATATAATAAAAATAGATTTGTGGCATCAATTTTTTTTTTTTTTTTGAGTCAGAGTCTCACTCTGTTGCCCAGGCTGGAGTGCAGTGGCAAGCTCATGGCCAACACAGCTTTGACCTGCTGGTCTGAGGCAATCCTTCTACCTCAGCCTTCCAAGTAGCTAGACCCGGAACATGCCACCACGCCTGGCTAATTTTTAAAAAATGAATTGTAGAGACTAAGTCTCACCAAGTTGCCCAGGCTGGTCTTGAGCCCCTGGACTCAGGTAATCCTCTCACCTCCATCTCTCAAAGTACTGAAATAGGCATGAGTCACTATGCCTGGCCTTATTTCCTAAATGTTTTATAATAAATGTGTATTACCTCAATATCAGAAAAAAACGATTATTTTTTAATGTTACTAATATATTTTTCTTTTTTAAAGAACTGCTTTAAAAAAGTAAGAACTGGGAGATAATAGAGTCTAGAGCACAGAACATAGGTTCTGAAGAAAGAAATTAGTTTAACTCTTGGATCTAACATTATTAACTATGACAGTTAGGTTACTTAATCCTTCAATTTCATCATTCTTCAATTTCATCACCCTTCAATTTCAGCAATTATACAATGATAATACCTACACCAAGCAGGGTGGTACTGAAAATTAAGAACTGGCCAGGCAATGACTCATGCCTGTAATTCCAGCACTTTGGGAGGCCAAGGTTAGAGGATTGCCTGACCCCAGCCTGAGCAACTTGGTGAGACCTCAACTCTACAATTAAAAAAAAAAAAGGCATGCCTTACCTCATTTAATATTTACAATATCCCTGTGAGTTTGATGCTAATAATATCCCCATTTTACAGATGAAATTAATGCACAAAGAGATTAAGTAATTGCCCAGGGGCACATTAAAAAATGGCAAACCCAGGATTCAAATCCAGGCAGTCTGAATCTACAGCTTGTACACTTAATCTTTTTCTAATCCTGTATTGCCCCTCCACAAATACTGCTTGTCTTCCTTTTCCTCATATTATTTCCCCAATCAACCAACCTTTCTACAGACACAAAAGAAGAAAAGGAAGGGTTACCTGAATTCCCCACTGCACCATTGTTCACCAGAGAATTTGGAGCCACAGTACGGGGCCAGTGTCCATCATGAGAAGAGCTAGGGATTGCCACAGGTCTGGCAGCAGGCTGTGCAAAGATGATGCTGGGATCATTCAGGCCAATACTGCTGGGGGCACTGCCTGGTGCAGAGTGGATCACTGGGCCATGGATGGGCCAGGATGGGGCAGGGATCTGGAGAGGGTGCATTGGCAACAATCCCATATTGTGCATGGGAGAATACTGAGTTGGTGGTGACTGGGGAAAGTTATACATAGGCATCTGGACCTGATGGGGGGGCTGGGCTCCCTGCTGAGAAGGGCCAAGCTTAGGCTGGGATCCTGGCTGAGATGGAGGTTGGGTAACAGCAGCTGATTGGGAAGAGTTCTGCGGAAATGGCTGGGGCTGAGGAGAATAAGATGGTGATTCAGACTGCAGAGAAAAGAACATATTTTAAAATTAATTTACAAACTTCTTAATTTTATAAAAGTAGAGATCAAAATACATTTATAAACAATATAAACAATTCTATGATGTGTATAATAATAAATAATGATAAAACTTCATTTTACACGAAGGTAGAATTTTTCCCAACCCTCTTTCACATGGGTATTGCTTCACAAATATTTTTATTGCTGAAAGAAAAGAGAGCCCAGACATCATTTCCATTGTGTAGTATATTTCCCACTGTGAACTAGAAATTAACACCTAAATATCTCACAGTCACTATCATCCAATCCCTCACAAGTATTTACTGAGTGTCAATTATGTACTGGGCATTAATCTAGATAATAAAAATACAATATTAACATGTATGCCCTCATGGAGCTTAAAGTTTATGGGGGCTAGTTAGGAGAAAAGATAAAGATTACATAAGCAATCAAAATAAAGTACAATAGGTACTAAGATAAAGAATTGGTTCCAGGACCCCTGCAAATCCTCCCATGCTCAAGTCCTACAGCAGGTCTGCAGAACCTACCCACATACATGAAAAGTTGGCCCTCTGAATACGCAGGCTTTGCATCCTGAGGATACTCTATTTTCCATCCACATATAAGTGGTCCCACACAGTTCAAACCTGTATTGTCCAAGGGCCAATTATATAAAGAAATCCCAGAGCAGAAACACTTAAATCCACTTTGGGAGGAGAAAGGAAGATTACGGAAAGCTTCCCAGAGAAAGTGACCTTTAAGCTGAAACTCAAGGGTAAGCAGAAATCAGTCTAATACAGGAAGGCAGAGATAAGGAGAAGGGAAGCATGTGCATAAAAAGTCTAAAGCGTGAAAACTGAAGGTCTAAGGCATGAAAACAAATGGCTTTTTAAAGTAACTAGAATCTGAAAGAAGTTTAATATTATTGGAGTACAATGGCAGGGAACAGCTGAGGCTGAACAGCTAACAGCTTAAACAGGAGCAAGATAATAAAGGGTTTTGTAAGATTTGTAATTCAGACTATATCCTAGGAGCAGTGGTAAACCACTTAAGTATTTTAAACAGATCAGGAACATGATCAATCTGCATTAAAAAAACCAATTCTGGCTTAATAAGAATGAAACAGATAATAAAAAAGAGGGGGCTAACAAGACAGATTAGGAAGCTGCTATAATACAGCAGTCCTGAGATGATGGTAGTCTAGGCCAGGGAAATACAACAGAGGAATAGCAGAAAGCAGATAGCTGTGAGCCATTTTTTTTAAAGGCAGAACAGCAGCACTTAGTGACTGATTGGATATAAAGGTTGAAAGAAAGAGAAAAGTTTTAAAAACCAGACAGATAATAGGATCATTCAATGAGATGGCAAACACAGATGAAAGAGTAAGTCCAGGGAGTTGGAGAGAAATATAAGTTATATTCTAGATGCATTGAAATACTTTATTAGACACCAGAACAGCAATGTTCATTAGAAAGATTCTTATCAAAAGGGCAAGTAAGAGAAAAGTGAGGGCTAGAGGCAAAAATGAAAGTTAGGGGAGCACAGAAAAGTACTTAGAGCATAAGTGTTTGAGACACAGAGCCTGAGTGTTAATGTTCTGATCCCCACTGTCTACTGATCTCAGGCAAGAAACTTAAATATCAGGTTCTTCAACTGTAAAGTATAAATAATAACAGAATTTACCTATAGGTTTTTGTAAAGATCAACTAAGCATTATATGTGGAACATAAGCACCAAATTCAAAATAGCAGACACATTTTTGTAACAAGGTAAGGATGGTAGGAAGGTTTTAAAATAGGAATGGGATCTAAGAGGGAGGCACAGGTAAATTTTTTTTTTCTTTTTGAGTAGGAGCCTCATTCTATCGCCCAGTGGCACACTCAAGGTCACACCCTCAACCTGCTGGGCTCAGGTGATTCTTCTGCCTCAGCCTTCCAAGTAGCTGGAACTATAGGGGTCTGGCTAATTTTTTGATTTATTGTAGAGATGAGGTCTCTCCAAATTGCCCAGACTGGTCTCAAGCCCCTGGACTCAGGCAATCTTCTTGCCTCCACCTTGCAAAGTGCTGGGATTACAGGCGTGAGCCACCATGCCTGGCTCACAGGTAATTTTTTAACAAAGCAAAGATATTTATTAATACTTACAGGAGGGAAAAACCAATAAAAAAGAATAAATATTATTTAAAAAAAAAGAAAAAATAACAATGTTAAAAGCCTGGTCACAGTGATATACGGAGACTTATTATTTTCTATGTTTTTGTATTTTTGAAATATTTTATAGTAACAAAGAGGAAGAAAAAAATGCATATAGTTCACACTCAACAAATGTTAACTACATTAAATGTTATTGTTGTTATATAACACTTATAAACATATCAGGCACATGGTATGTATTCAAATGTTTGGGGTAGGGATGGAAGATTTTGGAAATGTTTTTCTAAGACTCTCCCTACCACTGTTCTTCAAATTCTCTTGGATTTTTCCTAAAAGACAAATTACATCAGATTTAGCATTTTTAATAGTTAATATCTTTGAAGCTAGAAAGACATAGGTTTGAATTTTATAGTGGCTTATTCTCAGTTTCCCAACTTGTAAACTTTAATCATACTAACACCTACTTCACACAGTCACTCAAAGCATTAAATTTGGTAATAAGTTTGAAGCACTGAAACACATGTCAAGAGTAAGCATTCAATTGGTATCAAACTGATTAAGAAGTACAAGGTGAATATAGACTTAGAAAAAGATTAAGAGCAACTCAGCAAACTTAATATAAAATTTAAATTCTGAATTCCAATTCAATACTCTTTTTTTTACAGGGTGTATTTCACTAGGCATCCATATGTCAGGTCATAAGAAGACACACAAAAGTTTCATACAAGCAAAATGTTATGTACATATCACCCAGGTAGCAATAAATCCCTCATATATCTTAATTTTTATGTCTATTTTTTATTAGGTACTGATATTTTTCCACTGGGCAAAGCCTAAAGCTTCAAAATCATTACCTTATTTTTATTTATTTATTTATTTTTAGAGATGGGGTCTATGTTGCCCAGGCTGGTCTCAAAACCTTGGCTTAACCGGGCTCAGTGGCTCAGCCTGTAATCCCGCACCTTGGGAAGCTGAGGTGAGTGGACTGCCTGAGTCCGCAGGTTCGAAACCCACCTGGGCAACATGGTGAGACCTCATCTCTACAATAAATCAAAAAATTAGCCGGGTGTGGTAGCGCGCGCCTGTAGTTCCAGCTACTTGGAAGGCTGAGGCGGAAGGATCGCCGGAGCCCAGCAGGTCGAGGCTGCAGTGGCCCGCAGCGGCCATTGCACTCCAGTCTGGGTGACAGAGAGAGACTCCAACTCAAAAAAAAAAAAAGCCTTGGCTCAAGCAATCCTCCCACCTCAGCCTCCCAAATATCTGAGACTATAGGAATATACCACCTTATTTTTAAAAAAAATTTTTGTAGAGACAGGGTCTTGCTATGTTGCCCAGGCTGCTCTTGAACTCCTGACTTCAAACAATCCTCCCACCACAAGTCTCCCAAAAGTCCTGGGTTTACAGGATAAGCTACTGTACCTGGCCCATCACCTTATTTTTGATCCATCTTATCAGTAGTTACTATCTTATTTTACAAGTAAGAAAGCAGGCTTATAATAAATTAAATAGCTTACCCATATCTACATTGCTCCAAAGTAATACTCATCCACCTTATGTGCTCAGCAAGGACACTTCTACAAAGCACTATGTAATCTGGAAGATTGTGTTTACCAGTCTGAGAGAAAAACCCTACAACCCAAAGAGAGTGCTATCTTCCTGTCAAGACTAACCTATTCACAGGCAAAGTACTTACACATTCTGAGGACTGTCTAGTCCTTACAGACTGATCACCCTGTTGCTGAGCAGAACCAGCCACCTGTTGAGCGTTTACAAGGTTGCGGACCAGCTGGGCTGCTAAGAGAAGACATCACAAAGAAAATCAACAGATAAGGAAAGCAGCAGAGTAATGACAATCAATAAACAACCTTCTCATATAAAAAAAATCTCAAAGATCTCTGAAATGTAACAAACTTGGATTTGTAAACTATAATTATATTAGTGAAGGACCTATAGCAACTACATTTTTTTAAAAAGCCATTTTTCAATCCTGCAGATTAATTTAATAATACACTGGTTCTAAGAACAAGAACAAATGCCATACTGCTTTTCTAAAGGAGACTACATATTTATTTAGGATAATACTTTCTGCACTAAGAATCTGAGTAACTGGAAACCACTACTTCTAAAATGTTGTATTTTTTCTTTCAATAAAACCTTACTTGGGTTACTACCTAATTCTTTAAGATTGCTTGTGAAATACAACAGGAACAGGTCTGCCTCTCTTATGGCAGTAGTGGGAAGAACTATAATTTCTCCGATATGTTTCCAGGAAAAAATCTCTTGTAAAGAATATTATATTGAAAGGGAAAAAAACAAATGAAGACTCTGACTCAAATCCAAAGATACTTAGAGGGAGTTAATTGAATTCAACAGACTGTAGAGACCTTGACAGTGACATCCAAGTACTGTTCTAAGTAAAAGCCTCATTGTCTAAATTTTATTTTAAGAAATCATAAGGTACAAAATCATACAGCTAGGTTTGAAATAGAGAGAAATAAGGATCTTTAGCATGTCATCAATATAAATTACTTCATTTCCACCAGAAGCTATTGTTGACCTTTCCTCTTTACCTGCCACACTGCTATTCCTCTGACGGGCCAGCTTGACCTCTGGGCACTCTCTTCGGACGTGTCCAGCATCTCCACATATGAAACACCTGAGGTCTCTGGGATCTCTAAAGTCTCGAGTCTCATGGAGGTCTCGGGGATCAAGAAGGTCTCGGGAGTCTTTCTCCTCTTCATTCCCTTCCTTCTCTTCTTCGCTGTCTTTCTTCTTTAGTCTAAACAGTAAACTGCTGATACCAATAATGTGGGGCTAGGGACTTGCAAACTGAGTTGAGTCACAGAACAAACTAAACTATACAGGAGTCTCACATAACAAAGGGACCAATATACCTATTATTTCATGCGTCTTTTTGAAGGCAAGGAAATAACATATAACTTTTTTTTTTTTTTTTTGAGTTGGAATCTCACTCTGTCGCCCAGACTGGAGTGCAGTGGCCACTCCCGGCCACTGCAGCCTTGACCTGCTGAGCTCCGGCGATCCTTCTGCCTCAGCCTTCCAAGTAGCTGGAATTACAGGCATGTGCTACCACGCCTGGCTGATTTTTGGATTTATTGTAGAGATGAGGTTTCGCCAAGTTGCCCAGGCGGGTCTCGAACCTGTGGGCTCAGGCAATCCACTCACCTCAGCCTCCCAAAGGCAAGGGGTTACAGGCTGAGCCACTGAGTCAGGCTCAGAAATAACATTTATAGCACACCTACTCATTTGGCAGAAATTAGGTATTTCAGTAGTTTTGCAAAACAGTATTATATTTAAAAATTTTTAAAGCAAATTTTAAACCTCTAACAATCCTTTGAGGCTCACAGTTATTATCTTCATTTTAAAAAAGAAACTGAGGTTTAGAGAAGTGTCTTGCCTAAATTTAATAGTCAGTAAACAGCCGTGATAGAAACTTGGAGTTTGTTCTGTTTGAAAAGTTCCAAGTTTTTTTTTGTTGTTGTTTGTTTGTCTGCTTATTTGAGTTGGGGTCTCACTCTGTTGCCCAGGCTGGATGGAGTGCAGTGGCACATCATGGCTCACCATAGCTTCAACCCTCTGGGCTCAGGCGATCCTTCCACCTCAGCCTCCCAAGTAGCTGGGACCACAGGCATATGCCACTACACCCAGTTCATTTTTTGATGTTTTGCAGAGACAAGGTCTCACTATGTTGCCTAAGGTGATCTTGAATTCCTGGGCTCAAGCAGTCCTCCTACCTCAGCTTCTCAAAGTTTTGGGATTACAGGTGTGAGTTACTGCACCTGGCCCCCAAGTTTTTATATTAGGCCAGATGTGATGAAAAAACAGGGAAATTCCTCGACCTATTAAATATAGCATATAGAACCCAGGAAAGTATGATTCACAGATATATTTTGAGGGGAAATAAAAGATGTATATTCTTCGAGGTACATAGTATACAGGCATAGCTCACAACATATATCTCAAGAATTCAGTTAAGTGCATTTTAATTATTGGCTTATATGACTGTGAAATAAATCCTCAGCAAGAACCCCATGTCTTGGTCATTTTTTTATTCTTGGCTCCTAGCACAGTTCCCAACACATAGTATGTGTCAACAAATACTTCTTCAATAACAAAAAGAATTAGTGAGCCGGGCGTGGTGACTCACACCTGTACTCCTCGCACTTTGGGAGGCTGAGGTGAGAGGATTGCCTGAACCCACAGGTTAAAGACCAGCCTGGGCAACTTGGACACACCTTGTCTCTACAATAGTTAAAAAACAAACAAACAAAAAAAAAAAACAGCTGGGTGCAGTGGTGTGCGCCTGTAGTTCCAAATACTTGGAAGGTTAAAGAGGAAGGATCAACTGAGCCCAGCAGGTCGAAGCTGCAGTGGCTATGAGCGTGGGTAATAGAGTGAGACTCTGAAACACACACACACACACACACACACACACACACACAAATTAATGAATAAACAAATCAATGAATATTACAAGACACTATTATACTACAAATAAATCTCATCTTATTACAAAATTTCACTCAAATGAACATCTACCTTAGGTTCAATTTGAAACCCTAAACTTTCTCACTTAAACATTACTGAGTGCAATTACATCTACAAATTAGCCCCACATTTCTTTTCCCCCTAATGTTGACATATATTCATTTGCCAACCTTTTCCTTTTAGGGCAATCTTTCATGTAGTGGCCAATTTTTCCACACACACGGCAACATCGATCATTGGGAGCAAGTTCTCCATCCGTTAACACTCTGGAATCAAAGAAGTACTCCTAGGGAGAAAACACAATTTTACTAGGAAGAAAACACTATAAAACTTTTGAGACCAAATGGAAAGGAGACCAAGATGCAAATGTGATTTAAAAAAGAATGAAAGAAAGAAATATCAACAAATACTTCACTGTAACTAAACTATTATATGAAAGTAAGATTCAGAATCATCATCATCACAACTGCTAATAGTACTAACCACTTCATATTCACATTATATCATGCAGAGATGCTACAGATGAGGAGACTGAGATTCAGAGAGTTCAAGTCATTTGCTCATAGTGAAAAAGCAGCTTAAGTCTCAGATAAAACATTTAGAGCTAAGATTCTCTGACAAGTTGGGTTTGATGGCTCAGCCTGTAATCCCAGCACTTTGGGAGGCTGAGGTGAGTGGATTGCCTGAGCCCGCGGGTTCGAGACCCGCCTGGGCAACTTGGCAAGACCTCATCTCTACAATAAATCAAAAAAATGAGCCGGGTGTAGTAGTGCGCACCTGTAGTTCCAGCTACTTGGAAGGCTGAGGCGGAAGGATCGCCAGAGCCCAGCAGGTAGAGGCTGCAGTGACTGGGAGCAGCCACTGCACTCCAGTCTGGATGACAGAGTGAGACTTCAACTCAAAAAAAAAGATTCTCTGACAAAAAAGCTCATGCTTTCTGCTACACTAGGCTAATTCTGGAAAGGAATTATTCTCAGTATAAAATGCATGCCTGTCGTCCCATTTACTTAGAAGGCTGAGGCGAAAGGATCACTTGAGGTCAGGACTTTGAGGCTGTAGTACATACTATGATTGCACCTCTGAATAGTCAATGCATTCCTGCATTCCAGCCTGGGTAAAATAGCAACACCCTGACTCTAAAAAATAAAAATGAATAAAACATTTTTTTAAAAAGCCAATTATTCATTTTATTTCAAATATGATTAACAAAGACTTTTAAGAACATACAGCATTTATTATAAAAATAAAACAGGCCGGGCTCAGTGGCTCAGCACCTTTGGGAGGCTGAGGTGAGTGGATTGCCTGAGCCTGCAGGTTCGAAACCTGCCTGGGCAGCGAGACCTCATCTCTACAATAAATCAAAAAATTAGCCGGGTATGGTAGTGCATGCCTGTAATTCCGGCAACTTGGAAGGCAGAGGCGGAAGGATAGCCGGAGCCCAGCAGGCCGAGGCTGCGGTGGCCGGGAGGGAACACTGCACTCCAGTCTGGGTGACAGAGTGAGACTCCAACTCAAAAAATAAAAAATAAAAATAAAAAATAAAACAGATCTTAAGAAAAGGCAGGGAACTAAAAGGAAGTAAATAATTTTCCGAAATCTTAGAACCAGGTTCATTTTTACTTTATCTCAGCACCTTGCTTGTCCTTGTAAACTTTAGCTCTGTTTTGCACTGTCACAAAAACGAGTTGGTCCTAACAGTGTCCATCCGTCTAGAAGGTAAGAAAACATATCCAGTTAGCTGTCTTCAAATCTACCTAAACTCAGGGATAAAAGTATAAGAGACACCCCTAACAGAAGGCCTATAATTTTAAAAAGACAGTAACAAGTATTGGTGAGGATATGGAAAAAATGGAACCCACATATATTGCTGTTGGGAATAAAAGAGCATAACCACTTTAGAAAACAGTTAAGCAGCTCCTCAAAAAGTTTAACATAAATTCATCAAAATGATACAGCAATTCCACTATTAGATATACACCAAAAGAAATGAAAACTATTAGATATACACCAAAAGAAATGTGTGCATAAATATCACAAAAATGTGTGCATAAATATCACAACACTCATAATAACCAAAAAGTAGAAACAATCCAAATGTCTAATAACTGGATGAATGGATAATAAAATATGGTATATCCATACAATGGAATATTTTTCAGCCATAAAAAAGAATAAAATACTGGCTGGGCTTGGTGGCTCAGCCTGTAATCCCACGCTTTGGGAGAACGAGGTGAGTGAATTGCCTGTGCCCACGGGTTCGAGACCCACCTGGGCAACTTGGCGAGATCTCATCTCTACAATAAATCAAAAAAATAGCCAGGCATGGTAGCCTGTGCCTGTAGTTCCAGCTACTTGGAACGCTGAGGCGGAAGGATCGCCGGAGCCCAGCAGGTCAAGGCTGTGGTGGCCGGGAGCGTGCCACTGCACTCCAGTCTGGGTGACAGAGTGAGACTCCAACTCATAAAAAAAAAAAAGAAAGAAAGAAAGAAAAAAAAGAATAAAATACTGATATACGCTACAGCATGAACGAAGCTGGAAAATATTATACTGAGTAAAAGATACCAGTTCCAAAAGGCTATGTATTTTATAATTTCATTTACATAAACATTCCAGAATAGGCAAATCTCTAGAAACAAAAAACAGATTAATGGTTTGAGGAGAGGGGAAGAGGAGGAAACAGGGGGATAGGGATTCTTTTTGAGACTATACAAATGTTCCAAAATTACATTGTGGTGATGGTTGCACAATCCTGCGAATATTCTAAAAACCATGGATTGTTGTAACCCTGAACTCTTGGCCTTAAGAGATCATCATGCCTCAGCCTGGGATTAAAGGCATGAGCCACCCCCTCTGGCCCATTTTGTTCTTACATGGTTTGTGTACTGGTTCAAATTTTATGATTATTTTATTACTCTCGATTATAATTATCATCACCTCCTAAGAAGCTGGAAAATAAAAAATATTTGAGACTAGTGGTCCAAGGAAAAAAAGATTCAGACTTCTGCTTTTCTTATTCTACAGCGAAATTCAAGGAGAGTCCTGAAACTGAACTGAACAAGTTCAAAAACATTCATTACGTTACAGTAAAAAAAAGGTTTTTCTTTCTCTCTCTCTCGATTTCGTCTGTTAGAAGTCTCCTGCTCTGAAAATGACACCTCCTATAGCCTCTCTAATCCTCAGAAAGCAAATAAAAACCAGTGGGACCAAGAAGAATGTGCAACATTATTCCACCTACTTCAGGCAAAAGGAAATCTCTCAGTTCCATGCTATCTAATTCAGTTTATCAAGACTACACAAAAATTACAGAAGTCTCAGCAAATAATAAAGCAAGTATTGATTTTTCTTCTAATTTCAGCAAGATTTCTAGAGATGGAAGGAGAGTGAACAACACTTAAAATTCAACAATCCTGAGTCTTGACTATCTACTCTCATTCACTCAACAAATACTTATACTTATTTGGTGCATTCAATGTGCCAGACACCATGATATACACTAAAGATAAAAAGTTGAACCTTATAGACATGAATCTTGTCCTTGTAGAGCTTATAGTCTAGTGGAGGAAACAGAATTTAACAAATAAATTAAAGTTTAACAAATACGTATCTAATTAAGGACTACAGCAAGTGCAACAAGAAAATATACAAAGAGCTATGACCATCTCTTTCCCTATTTCTAACATCAACTTGGAAACAGAATTAAATTTCTTATATTACAAAAAAAGTTACATAACACAAAAGATTCAAATAATGTAAACTTACTGCTTCTCTGCCAATGAGTGGATAAAAAGGGGTACCAAAAAGTTTCCTTCCATTGATAAATGCCTTCATAATGAAGTTGGTCACTATTAAAGAAAGAAGAAAATAATAAAGATGCCAACATTAATGTGTCAATACTTTAAAAGCAGGAAATCTCTATCTTAAAACTTACTTTTCCTAGAAACTCCAGCACCAAGGTTATGATTCAAGTCAAAAGGGTCTAGAAAAGAAATATGCAATTTTTTTGTTAGGAATTATGTTCATTATATGATACAATATGCTTGGTAGTTATAACTAGAGTCTAATAATAACATACACTCATACTACCCAAATTATTCTTTTAAAAGTACAGATTAAGGGATGAAAACAGACAAAAATCAAGAGAAAAAAACTTCCAGAACCTAATGTGTTTCAGTTTTCTTCAGTTTACTTGGCCAATTTTTCTTTTGCAATGATTACCTTCAATTGCAATGCATTTGGATGTCCACTGTTTCTCAAAAGTTGTCAACAACTTTTTCTGCCGAATGCTAATTACATATTCCTTGAAATCAAACTCTTCAGTATAGAAGCGAAGCAGTCCCAGCCAAAGCTCCCCTAATGATTCTGTGTTCTTTCCAAGTGAAGGTAAACGCTTTTTCTATAAGTAAAAAAAGAAAAGAAACATCTATACAGTATCATCCAAAATATGGGCAGCAACACCAAGTAAAATTACTAAATTATGCAAATCTTAACATCTCAGTGAGCATTCTATAACATAAAGATTCTTTTTAAAAATTACCAGTTCTTCTGTTTTATCAAAGAAAAAGGCATTCCATCCATCAACCATTCTCTGTGGAATCTGTTTTCCATCAAAGATCTGCATTAAAAAAATTAATTTTATTATTAGATTTCAAGTTATCTAACCCAAAGACCCAAATAGTCTCATATCATTTTAGAATTTACCTAATAAAATACATACTTAAATATGTCTTCCAGAAAGAACTTGTCAGGATGGTATAAATTGATACCAGGTAATTAATGAATAAAATCTATTTGAAAGACCAAAACTGGAAAAAGATATCTTAAGAGAATCAGACTCCAAATGACACAAATGATGTTGTTTGATGTTATCTATTGGGCCTATCAAGACACATTCAGTTCAAGATTAATGAAGCAAAACTAAAAAATAAAAAGAAAGAAAATGGCAGTTTCAGCAAAAGATTATAGCTGTAGAAATACACAACAGATAATACCTACTGATTGTGCACCCAAAGAAAATCAACAGAACTGTTTGGAGACCTAGAATCTTTACTCATTTATTTATAACAGATAAGGCTGAAAAGCATTTGGACATTGACTTTTTTTTAATGGAAGATTAGGCAGCTTTCCCTGACATCATTATAAAGATTATAAATCTTCATTATTAATTATGAATAATAATTCACTGTCCTAGGAAAGGAGGGGAGAAAGGGAGAACAAATGCTATTTTATAAGAAGAAAAGTATCTCATAAGATAATTGTATAGGCACAATTGATGTCTAAGTAATTCTGAGAATTTTATTATAAAGGAGGTACAATAGATTCAGAGTCAGCAAGACCTCATTTCTAGCCTCAGTCCTGCTACATAGTGATTCTGGGCAAGACAATTATTACCCTGAGTCCTGAGTTCTCCCAGTGAAAATGAGAGATTACATTAATTAGTAGTAGTTTACAATTTCTATTTTTATTTTAAAAGCTACAGAACCTTCTACAGAAATCTTCTTGGAAGCTCAATATGTAAAACAAATAAAGGCAGAGGTACCTAACAGATACCTGAGTGGAGAAAACAAACCACATGTCCCACCTGCATCTGCAACTAATAGGTTCCAGAACACAAGTAAACCAGAATACAATTTAAAGTCACTAGGAAAGATGGGCCTGGGCCCTATGGTTCTTTCTATTTTTGATAAGACAGTGACTTACAAAATTAACTACATGTCTAGCCCTTCCAATTTTATTCTCAGGTTTAAATTCCTTTTAGGTAAGGACTATAGCTTATTTCTGGAGCCCAAAACACTACTAGATCAAAGCTTACCATAAGAGAATACTTAATATAAGCTTGTTTGTTTACTCTGTAAGTATATTACATAAAGATCAAGTTTCCAGAAACTTAAGCAGGTAAGCTGCATTTCTATATCTACATATAACTAAAACAAATACAGTTACCAAAAATCATCTAGCATAGTTCTGACATTTCATAAAAGAAAAAAGTAAGAGACTGGCAATTACAGATATTAATATCTAAAATAAAGACATGGGATCCTGCCCTCAAGAAAGAGAAGGCATGAAGGGGCTGAAGTATAATATTTTACCTGTAAAGATTCCGATGCTATTATAGGTAGTCCATGCTTTGTAAAATAGATGTATTTATTTGCGAGATAGTGAAATAATACAGACTACCTCTTTAAATCTTGATATTTTTGTTTGTTTGTTTTTTTGAGTAGAAGACTCACTCCATCACCCAAGCTAGAGTGCAGTGGCACGCTCACGGCCACCCTAGCGTTGGCCTGCTGGGCTCAGGCAATCCTTATGCCTCAACCTTCCGAGCAGCCAGAACTACAGATGCACACTACTACACCCGGCTAATTTTTTATTTTATTGTAGAGACGAGGTTGCCCCAGCTGGTCTCAAATCTGTGGGCTCAGGCAATCCACTAGCCTCAGCCTCCCAAAAGTGCTGGGATTACAGACTGAGCCACCGAGCCCAACCAAATCTTGTTTTTAAGAGAATATATACTTTTCAGTAACAACCATAATCCAACTCTTTAGATCTTAATTCTTTTTTTTTTTTTTAATTAGAGTCTAACTCTGTCACCCAGGCTGGAGTGCAGTGGCATGCTTATGGCTACTGCATCCTCGACCTGCTGGGCTCAGGTCATCCTTCCGCCTCAGCCTTCCAAATAGCTGGAACTACAGATGCATGACACCACCCCCGGCTAGTATTTTTGTGATTTATGGTAGAGATGAAGTCTCGCCAAGTTTCTCAGGCTGGTCTCGAATCCCTGGCTCAAGCAATCCTCTCTCAGTCTCCCAATGTGCTGAGATGACAGGCATGAGCCACCACGCCCAGCCAGTATTTGTCTTTTTGTGACTGGATTATTTCACTCAGCATAATGTCTTCAACATTTATCCATTAAATTACAAATTTTAAGCTTACATAGGTTAAAAATTATGAAATTTCATAAAAGCCAAGTGTAAACAAATCTGTTTTAGAATTTTTATGTGAAAATATTACTTATGGTGATTTCTGAGCGTACAAAAAAATATTCTGCTTAAGAAGGCTCCTTTGACCTAAAGAATTTCGTATTGCTGACCATCAATAAAACACTCTTAGCTAAGCCTTAGAAATATCCACCCACTGAAAGTCATGTTTAATTACAAATGAAGTTCAGATATCATTAGCTTCATTAAATACACCTTTACCCTTAAAAGATGATCAATGCCGGCCGGGTGCAATCAGCACTTAGGTAGGCTGAGGCGAGAGGATTGCCTGAGACCAGAGGTTCAAGACCAGTCTGGGCAACTTGGTGAGACCTCATCTCTACCATAAATCACAAAAATACTAGCCGGGGGTGGTGTCATGCATCTGTAGTTCCAGCTACTTGGAAGTCTGAGGCGGAAGGATCACCTGAGCCCAGCAGATTGGCCCCTAGAGTGCCATTGCACTCCAGCCTGGGTGACAAAGAGTGAGACTCAAGCTAAAAAAAAAAAAAAAAGATCAATGCCAATGACCAACACATAAATGATGCCAGACCAATGGACAACTGGGTCCCATATGATAACCACCTAAAGGTTAAAAATAAAAATCCACATATCATCAGTCCATGTGTATCACCAACCACCCCATCAAAGCTCATTATGATGGGAAACATTCCATGAACTGTCTCTCACTGTAACAATGTTAAGCAGCTGTCTGTTAAGCAATAATAGGAGAGTTTTTGAACATGAATATGGCAATCTTACCTATATTTTTCCAATAATAATATTAATTAGGATGCTGATAAAATCATAATAGCAATAACAGAACAAATAACAAAAGCAACTGCTGCTTATGAATGCCTACATTAGCACCTACTACATTCAAATGCAGTCAATGTTTCTGTTCTTTATACCAACACTGAAATAATATTACTAGTATTACATTTTTAATGATGATGAAACTCAGATTCATGGATGTTAAACAGTTTGTTGAAAGCTACAACGTCAGGATTAGGAGGATTCTGACTAGTCTTCTCGGATTACCATGCTCTGCTATTTTCATTACATCATGCTACCTCATGACTCATAATCCATGGGTAAGCAGAGAAAACAGACAAGCCATCAACAAAACAAAATTTAAGGTCCATCTTTGTTAATCATAGTATTCTTGCAAAGTGGCAAATTATATTACTAGAGGAATCATGCATAAGATCCTCAAATCTAAACAACAATTAGACTAATATACTGATATTGCCCTTGGCAGGCCTAATTAATTCATGAGAAGTGTTAAATATCTTCTAGTGAACAACCTTGTTAAAAAAAAAATCATGCCGGTCACCGTGGCTCATACCTATAATCCCAGCATTTTGGAAAGCTGAGGCAGGAGGATAGCTTGAGCCCAGGAGTTCGAGATCAGCCTAGGCAATATAGCAAGACTTCATCTCTACAAAAAAAAAAAAAAAATTAGCCAGGCATGGTGGCACATACCTGTAGTTCCAGCTACTCAGGAGGCTGAGGCAGAAAGAATTGCCTGAGCCCAGGAGGTCAAGGCTGCAGTCAGCTATCATCATGCCACTGCACTCTAGCCTGAGTAACAGAGTGAGATCCTGACTCACAATAACAAAAATAACAAATCACCCCTAGCCAAATTAACTAAGAAAAAAAAGAGGGAGTACATAAATTACTAACATCAGAAATGAAAGAGAAGACATCACTACATATCTTATGGACAAGAAAAGAATAATAAAGCTATAAACTCTCTATGGCCACAAATTTGATAATCTGGGTAAAATATATCAATTCCTTAAAAGACACAATATGCCAAAACACACAAGAAAAAACAGATAATTTGAACAGGCCTATATCTATCAAAGAAAGTTAATCAATTAATAACATCCTAAAGAGAAAGCACTAGGCCTACAAAGTTTCACTAAGGGAATTCTACCTAACATTTAAAGAAGAAATTATACCAATTCTTTACAGTCTCATTCAGAGAACAGAAGCAGAAGGAATACTTCCTAACTCAGTCTATGAGGCTAGCATTACTCTAATACCAAAAAAATCAGACAAAGACATTATAAGAAAACTATAGACCAGTATTTCTCATGAACAAAGATGCAAAAATGCTCAATAAAGTAACTGTAAATCAAAGCCAACAATGCATAAAAATCAACATTTGAAAATCTATTAATATAACTGTGCTATCATAAAATATATATTTAGTCTCCCACTCTGTTTCCTTACATACAACTCCTAACATGCTTAGAATCTATAAAGAGATATCTTTTTGTACGCTAACAAGTTGACTGGTAGCAAGCAGCCTCTAGGTACCATCAAAATGGGAGCTGGTCATCAAAAAGAAAGCCCATAATTAGAAGACTTAGACAGTCAGGTGTGGTGGCTCACACCTGTAATCCCAACACTTTGGGAGGTAGAGGCGAGAGGATTGCCTGAGCCAAGGGGTTCGAGACCAGCCTGGGCAACTTGGCAAGACCTTGTCTCTACAATAAATCAAGAAAAATTAGCTGGGTATGGTGGCGCACACCTGTGGTTCCAGCTTCTTAGAAGGATATGGTGGAAGGGTCATCTGAGCCCAGCAAGTTGAGGTTGCGGTAGCTGTGGGCATGCCACTACACTCCAGCCTAGGCAACAGAGTGAGACTCCAACTCAAAAAAGAGAAGGCTTGGTCGGGCTCGGTGGCTCAGCCTGTAATCCCGTGCCTTTGGGAAGCTGAGGTGAGTGGATTGCCTGAGCCCGTGGGTTCGAGACCCGCCTGGGCAGCGAGACCTCATCTCTACAGCAAATCAAAAAATCAGCCGGGCGTGGTAGCACATGCCTGTAATTCTGGCTACTTGGAAGGCTGAGGCGGAAGGATCACCGGAGCCCAGCAGGTCGAGGCTGCGGTGGCCAGGAGCGGCCACTGCACTCCAGTCTGAGCGACAGAGTGAGACTCCAACTCAAAAAAAAGAGAAGGCTTGGACTTTTGGTTCCACACCCCAACCTCTGGGGAGGGAGAGGGAATGAGGGTTAAAAGATCACTGATTAAATGATCACCAGTGACCAATGGTTTAATCAACCATGCCTACATAATAAAGCCTTAAAAAAAAACCCAAAGAGTTTCCGAATAGTTGAACACATGGAGGTTCCTGGAGGGTGATACACTCTAATAGGGCATGAAAGTGCCTCATCCCTTTTCCCATATCGCGCCCTATATATCTCTTCATCTGTATCCTTTGTAATATTCCTTTTAATAAGTAGATAAACCTAAGTGTTTCCCTGAGTTCTCTGAGCTATTCTAGTAAACTAATCGAACCCAAAGTGATCATGAGAACCCCAAATTGAAGCTGTTGGTCAGAAGTCCAAAAGGCCCAGACTTGCAACTGGTGTCTGAAGGGGAAATAGTTTTGTGAGACTGAGCCCTCAACTTGTGGGATCTGATGCTATCACCAAGTAGATAGAGTCAGAATTGAATTGGAGGACAGTCAACTGGTGTCCAATGCAGAATTGTTTGCTTGCTTGGTATGTAGGGAAAATCCCACATACATTTGGTCACAGAACTCTTCTGTGATTACTTTTGTTGAGAGGACAGAAAAAGACACTTTGATTTTTAGTGTGGGTGGGGTTTTTTGCTTTGTTTTGTTTTTCTCACTCTGTTGCCCAGGCTGGAGTGCAGTAGCATGCTGACGGTCACAGCAGCCTCCACCTGCTGGGCTCAGGTTATCCTTCTGCCTCAGCCTTCCAAGAAGTGGAACCACAGGTGCACGCTACCATACCTGGCTAATTTTTTGATTTAGTGTAGAGATGAGGTCTTGCCAAGTTGCCCAAGCTGGTCTCAAACTCTTGGGCTCAGGCAATCCTCTCACCTCTACCTCCCAAAGTGCTGGGATTACAGGCTTGAGCCACTGCACCTGGCCCTAGTGTGTATTTTTTCCTCAGTAATCCCTCAAAAAATAGGCTAAAGAAGAAAAGTCACATGATCATATCAAAAGGTGCAGAAAAGACATTTGACAAAATCCAACACCCCTTCATGATAAAAACTATGAACTAGGAATACAGGAAACTTCCTCAACTTGTTGAAGAATATCTACAAAAATCCTACAGCTTCACATGTAGTCCCAGTTACTTGGGAGGCTGAGAAGGAAGGATCACCTGAACCTAGGAGGTCGAGGATCCAGTGAGCCATGATAGTGCCACTGCACTCCAGCCTAAGTGACAGAGTGACTCCCCAACTAAAAAAAATCATTAAAAAAAATTAAAGCCGGGCTCGGTGGCTCAGCCTGTAATCCCGTGCTTTTGGGAGGCTGAGGTGAGTAGATTGCCTGAGCCCGCGGGTTCGAGACCCACCTGGGCAGCGAGACCTCATCTCTACAATAAATCAAAAAATCAGCTGGGCATGGTAGCGCATGCCTGTAATTCCGGCTACTTGGAAGGCTGAGGCGGAAGGATCGCCGGAGCCCAGCAGGTCGAGGCTGCGGTGGCCGGAAGCGGCCACTGCACTCCAGTCTGGGAGACCGAGTGAGACTCCAACTCAAAAAACAAAAAAAAAATTAAATACACAGCAACTCCCTCAGGTCTTCTCCCACAGCGAGAGCTTTTCTGTCCTCGATAAATCCTGCTTAAAAAAAATTAAATACATAGATATAAATCTAATAAAATATACAAAATCTACATGAGGAAAACTAAAGAACTGATTAACAAAATCCAAAAAGAACTAGAGAAAGATTCCATTCTCACAAATAGAAGATTCAATATTGTCAGATATCTGTCCTTCCCAACTTGATATTTAGAGCTACTTCAATCTCAATTTAAATCCTAGCAAGTTATTTTGTAAATATCAACAAACTGATCCCAATGTTTATATAGAAAGGTTAAAAAAAACCAGAAAAGCCAACAGGATATTGAAGAAGAACAAAGCTAAAGGCCTGACACAATCCAACTCCAAGACTTACTATAAAGCTACAATAAGCAGAAGAGTATAGTATTGATGAAACAATAAATAAATAGATCATAGGAACAGTAGAGGGCCCAAAAATATACCCACATAAATATAGTCAGCTGATCTTTGACAAAGGAGCAAAGACAACACAAGAAAGCAAAAATAGTCTTTACAACAAATGGTTTTGAAACAACTGGACATCCACATGGAAAACCAAGAACCTAGACATAGACTCTACACTCTTAAAAAAAATTAACTCAAAATGTATCACAGACCTAAATGTAAAGCTCATTTTATAGTTTCACTGCAAAACTATAAAACTCCTAAAATATAACACAGGAAAAAGCCTACATAACCTTCAATATGGTGATGACTTTTTAGGTGTAACACCAAAGGCAAAAAAGAAAAAACGGACTATATCGACTTCACTAAATTTAAAATTGTTTGCTCTGCAAAAGACAATGTCGAGTGAATGAAAAAACAAGGCACAGGTTGGGAGAACATATTTACAAAACACACATCTAATAAAAGACTATTACCTAAGATATAAAAGAACTCTTAATAAACTCAACAATAAGAAAATTAAAAATGGGCCAAAGGTCTTACAGCTCACCAAAGAAAACATACAACCACCAAATAAGCATATAAGAAAAGATGCTCCACAACATGTTATCAGAAGAATTCAAACTAAAACAACAATGAAATACCATGATATACCTAACAGAATGGCCAAAATACAAAATACAGAATACTGTCAAATGTTCAAATGCTGGAGAGGATGTGGAGCAATAAGAACTCTAATTCACTGTTGGTGGAAATGCAAAATGGTGATGCCTCTTTGGAAGATAGTTTGGCAATTTCTTATAAAACTAAACATATTCTTGTATATGGTTCAGCAGTCCAACTACTTAGTATTTACCCAAAAGACTTGAAAACTATGTTCACACAAAAACCCGCAAGCAGATATTTATAGAAGTTTTATTCATAATTGCCAAAACTTGGAAGCAACTATGATGTCCTTCAGTAGGTAAATGGATAAATAAACTGTGGGACATACAGGCAACTGAATATTACTGAACACTAAAAACAAATAAGCTATCAAGCCATGGAAAGGCATAGAAGATATTCACATGCATGTTACGGAGTGATAGAAGTCAACCTGCAAAGGTTACATTATATGATTCCAACTGCATGATATTCTAGAAAAGGCAAAACTATGGAGACAGTACAAAGATCAGTGTTTGCTAGGGGTTGGAGAGAGAGGAGGATGACTAGGCAGAGCACAGAGGATTTTTAAGCAGTTAAAGCAGTCTGTATGATACTATAATGAAGTCTATGTCATTACACGTTTGTCCTGACCCACACAATGTACAAGAGTATATCCTAATATAAACTATGGATTGTGAGTGATTATAACATGTCAATGTAGATTTATCAGTTGTAATAAATGTACCATGCTGGTGAGATTAATAGTGGGGGAGGCTATGCAAGTGTGGGTGCAGGAGATATATGAAAAATCTCTGTACCATCCTTTAAATTTTACTATGAACTTAAAACTGCTATAAAAAATAAAGACTTTATATTATTATTTTTAATTTTTGAATAGGAGTCTCATTCTGTCATCCAGGTTTGAGGGCAGTGGCATGCTCCCAGCCACCACAGCCTCAACCTGCTGGGCTCAGGAGATCCTTCCACCTCAGCCTTCCAAGTAGCTGGAACTACAGGCACACACCAACAACGCCATGCTAATTTTTTGATTTATTGTAGAGATGAGATCTTATCAAGTTGCCTGGGCTGGTTTCGAACCCATGGGCTCAGGCAATCCTCTCACCTAAAGTGCTAAAGTGCTGGGATTACAGGTGTGAGCCACCATGCCTAGCCTAAGACTTTATTTTTTCATGATAGTTTCTAGCTCTGTCAACCAGACTGAGTACAGTGATGCAATAAGTGTTCATTGTAGCTTTCAACTCCTGGCCTCAAGCATTCCTCCTACCTCAGCCTCCTGAGTAGCTGGTACTACAGACAGGCATTACCATGCCTAGCTACTTTTATTTCATTTTTTATCTTTGGGGGGTAGAGACAGGTTTCCACTATGTTGCCCAAGTGATCCTCTCATCTCAGTCTCCAAAAGAGCTGGGATTATAGAAGTGAGCCACTGCACCTGACCAAAAGACTTGAAACACACACAAAAAAACATATATCACCCAGCATAGATTCAGCAGCTTAAAAATCGCCTGCTAGGAAAGGATATTTAAAATTTTTATTTCCTTTCTGCTGTTTGTTTAAAAGAGGAAGGGAGGCTGGGCCCACGGGTTCAAGACCAGATGGGGCAACTTGGCAAAGCCTCATCTCTACTATAAATCAAAAAATTAGCCGGGTGTAGTAGCATGCAGCCTTCCAGCTACTTGGAAGGCTGAGGACCGCCAGAGCCCAGAGGTCAACACTGGGGTGGCTGTGAGTGTGCCACTTGCACTCCAGCCTAGGCAACTGAGACTACAACTCAAAAAAATAAATAAAAATAAAAGAGGAGGGAAAGACTGCTAAAACCACATGTATTCCTTAGAACTTTTAAAAACTTGCTAATGCCATCTGACATTTTTTTAACCATAAAGTTTATTATCTTGTGATTTTCTTATCTGCCACGGCTATTGAAGTTTATGGGAAATTGCTTTTCAAAACAATTTTGATGCTTATTTCCTACCTCAAAATAGTCACTTTTCCAAAATGTTAGAACTGGATCTTCCCTAATGCCTACAAATCCAATTTGAGCCAAGAACCAGGAGGAACATATAGATGATTAAGAACTCCTTTCCATCTATTTCAGACAGTATAAATTGGCTACAAAAAGAAACTCTATGAGTGACCAATTCTGAGTGAATGAGTATAATCTGTTTCTTTAAATGTACACTCTTAAGTTTGATGCATGACTTTATAAGAAATGAGGAAGCATTTCCTTGAGTTCATTCTAAGTCAAAATTCACAAGGCTAACCGAAGTATACATAAGAATAAATCAAACTTCACTGCTAGGCAGGAAGAGGGAAAATACCGTAAAAGGAAGAAACTCAAATATACTTAACTTACATACTTAGAGACAATAAAATACAAGTTCAAGACTGGCTATAGGAACTTCACAATCATCTGCAGCACTCTTTAGACTGTAACATTTAAAAATGTTCCAAAAGACATTCAATAGTTCTCTTTATCTGATATTCTTTTGGTAGTCTATATTCTCCAATAATAAATTTTTCAAAAAGATTCACTGATTAATAACAGCGTTAATGGAAGAAAACAACTTAGGATCACTCATAATGGAAAAAAACCTTCATGATGACATGAACTGAGCAAAACTTACTGTGTTTAGATCCATTGTTTTCAAAACAAAACTCCTTTATAGTTTTCTTAAATACCTACCTCTTGTAAAACTGGGATAACAGGTGGCTTCCTCTGCTGTAGAAAGTACAGCACCATAAGGATATATGCATATGAAGATAAACTTCCCCTGGAAGCATCTCCAATGTCACATCGCTAAAAAAAAAAAAAAAAAATGATTGAAAATAAAATGTCAGTCTTATTCCATGCAAAAGTATTGACTGTTCTTCCACATCTTTTTTTTCCCTTTTTTTTCAAGTTGGGGTCTCACTGTGTTGTCCAGGCTGGAGTGAAGTGGCATGATCACAACTCACAGCAGCCTCAACCTCCTGGGCTCAGGCAATCCTTCCATCTCAGCATCCCAAGTAGCTGGGACTACAGGGGCATGCCACAAGACCAGGCTAATTTTTTACTTTTATTTTTGTAGAGACAAGGTTTTACTATATTGCTTATACTGGTCTGGTACTCCCGGGGCTCAAGCAATCTGCCAGTCTTGTCTCCCAAAGTGCTAGGATTACTAGCATGAGCCACCAAGCTCAGCCCATATCATTTTTTTTAATGCATTGAACTAACAGATATCAAAATTTCGTAACAAACTGTATACATAGTATAGAGAAACAGGCACTCTCATATATTACGGGTAAGAGTATAAATCAGTACAAACTATGAAGAACTGTTTGGTAATATCAAAATTACAAAAGCACATTTCCTATAAGCCAGCATAAGAACATACCCTGCAAATACACCCCCCCCAAAAATAAAATGACTGAATTTCATTTTTTTATCACAGCATTGCTGTAATAGAAAAAAATCAAATAGTAAAGCACAGGTTAAAAAAAAAAATCAGTAAAACACAGGTTAAAAAAACAAGGACTATCCACACAGTGGAACAATATGCAGCCATTAACCCTTTGCACTTGGAGACATCTCGTGGATCACCCACCAGCAACTCGACTGCACTTTTTTAATGAAATAATAAAAAATGAATCACTTCATATTAAATAGTATACCACTGGAACCAATTATATTATTGTAATGATATTTGGCTTATATTGGAATTCTGGACATTGAGGGAAAAAATCAAAATTTTATGTATTTTTCTAATGTGTGGTAGCACATGAAACAGTCACCAATATGCATTGCAGGTTCATTGATACAGGGTGTACAATAGTAATTTGTTTGACGTCTTCCATCTGGTGTTTTCGTATTCGAGCAGACAATGCAGTCTCATTTTTTTTCTCCCACATTAGTAGTATATAATTTATTGTCCAGTCTGTTATTCAATGATGATGTGGAAGGATGCACTCACGATTCCTGAAGACTATTTCTCAACTTGACTGATCAGAAGCTTAACAAATTTCTAATGGGACATAGGTTTTTCATTTTTTTTGAAGCTCAGTACAGTATATAGGAGTTAATGCATATTTCTAGTCCCTAGAAGAATAATTTCCTCCACTATTTTAAAGATTTTAGCAAAAAATAATAAGTAGAAGCATACTGATCCATACCGCTCATACTTGCAATATAATTCAGAATTATTTCAGGCTTTTTGACTTATATAATATTTCCACCACATAATGTCCTTGTGGTAGGTTTCATTCCTTCATGATTCCAAGTGCTGAGAATTATAATGATCCTTTTGTCTTTCTACACAAGTATATAGTACCTATATACTACTGTTTTTGTTAAAAACTTTGGCTTTTTTATTTGTGTTGCAATTCCCTTTTAGTTGACTCTTAACTGTATCAGTGTAATATCTGTCAGTAAACATGTGGTATCCTGCTACATTGGGAACTTTTTCCAACAACTTTTTATACAAATGCAATGGAATTCTGGTGCTTACTGGAAGATCAGGTCGAATGATGTTTTCAGATGTTATGCTGCCTTGTAGGGAAGTACTGAAAAAAGATACCATTTTTGAATCAGTGCATAAATGTGTATACACCTTTGGTAGGCTTATTTGGATAGTATGTCTTTAATCACCCTTTAAACTGAAGAGTGGATTCGTCAGAACAAATTGCAAGATCTGGTATGAAATATTGCAAAAATTTTTGAATTGATGTATTCCAAATAATTATTAACTTTTTGAATATGAGTTCTGTTCCTCCCATCACTTGAAGCAAATGTCTTCAGATGAAGCATCCAGGAGATACGCATAAACCTTACTCTACCAAATGTTTCTGAAAAGAAGAGTATTTTACTAATTCCGGCTACTTAGAAGGCTGAGGCAGAAGGATCGCCGGAGCCTAGCAGGTGGAGGCTGCAGTGGCCAGGAGCGGCCACCGCATTCCAGTCTGGGCAACAGAGTGAGATTCCAACTCCAAAAAAAAAAAAAAAAAAGAAAGCAGTTGACTAGTACTCTCTCTCTCTCTCTTTTTTTTTTTTGGGGCACCACTGGGATACAAACCGACTAGTATTCTTGCAAATTTGTAACTTGAATTAGTTCCATATTTAGAATAACTGTGATAAAAGCTAAAAATTCCTGTGGGTCAACTTACACCACTTATGCCAAATCAATTTGTGTGATAACTGCTTTCTCCTTATTTTTTCATCTAACAATTTGTATAATGCTATCCACTAATTCATTTGTAAAATACAGAGTAAAACAGTCAGTTGGTTCTCTTTTATTACTTGCTATTTGTGGTCTTGTTGTTTGAGGATGTACAACAAAATTTCTTCTTGCTGGGAGGATCATTTTTTTTATATAACATCTTCCCATTTTCACTTGATGATAATGTTGTCTTCTACTCTTCAAAACTACTAATACTTTCATCCTTATCACTTTCTATTACACTTGCCCATTTTTTTCTTGGTGGGAAGATATTACTATCATTACTATCATTTTCTTCTACATCAATGTTTATTTTTTCTAACTTATCTGTATAAAAGTCTAAATCTAACTCATCTTTGCTTCTGCTTATGTAACTCTCACTTTTATCTTTTCACTTTGCCATTGTTCTGCAAACTAAATAAATGGATAAACAACTTCTAATTGTAAATTACAAACTCACAAAATGCAATTTATCAAAAGAATATTACTTTTCCAATTTTACTTTTCTGACTTAGCTCAGATAGATATATTTGATCTGTGCCACTTGATACTTCAGTAAGATTTGCCTTTAACTTTGAAAGTCTCTTTCTTTTAAGGCTACAATTACTTGCTTATCTATCTTTTCAAGTTATATATGACACAAAGGGTATACCCACATCTGCCCTTCCTATACAAATACTCTTTATTGCTACCTTTTGTTACAGTCGTGTTGGCACCACTGTGAAAGCACTTCACACAATCACTTTCTACATAATGCCAACTGATTTTTTTAAATGTGTATCTCCATAAGTATCCCATCACTTTATTTGCTTTTTCATGCAATTTGAATGGAAAACTTTAAGGAGGTGTACGTTCTTGAAAAATCTGAACTGGCTTAAGTGTGTCCTGTATAATCAATCACCAGCAATCTTTGTCTCCTGAAAGGGATCATCCAAGTGGTTTGCTAGATTTACACGTCTCCTCAGCCTCAGAGGGAACATCCAAGTACAAAGGGCTGCAAAACAAGGAACCAGGTGCAGTGGCTCACACCTGCAATCCCTGTGGGTGCCCGAGGAGGGTGAATTGCTTGAGCCCAGGAATTCAAAACTAGCCTCAGCAACATAGCGAGACCTCATCGCTACAAAAGAAATTAATAAACAAAAAATTAGCCAGATGTGGTGGCACACAACTGTAGTCCTAGCTACTCTGAAGCCTGAGGCAAAAGGATCACCTGAGCAACAGAATGAGACTCCCCCAACTCAAAAATAAAAATAGCCAGGCACACTGGTTCACGTCTGTAATCCCAGCACTTTGGGAGATGAAGGCGAGAGGATTGCCTGAGTCCAGGGGGTTGAGAGCAGCCTAGGCAATTTGGCAAGATTTTTCTCTATGATAAAATTTTAAAATTAGCCGGGAGTGGTGGCATGCGCTTGTGTCCCAGCTACTTAGAAGGCTAAGGTGGAAGGATCACCTGAGTCCAACGAGTCAAGACTGTAGTAGCCATGAGCGTGTTGCCAACTAAAAATATAAAATTAAATTAAATTAAAACAAATGAGTAAGCTCTTATACTAATATGAAATGATCTCCAAGATCTGCTGCTAAGTGAAAAAAAGCAAAGTGCAGAACAATGACTTCAGTGTGTAATTTATGTGTAGTAAAAATGAGGTAGGAAATGTATGTATTTCCTTGTACTGGTATGATATATTTTTAGATGGATACAGAGAAACTTTTAACACTGGTGAGTTCCAGCAAGAAGCAATTATTGGCTAGGAGGTAGGTATAAAAGGGAGATTTTCAATTTTCTACCATAAATCCATTTAGGCTTTTGAATCCTGAACACACAATATGTTGGCATCCAAAAAATTTAAAATTTACAAAAACCTAAAAGAATCTTGAAACTCCTCCCCTACAGCAAGGATTTAGCTTATACTCATATTTTGGGAAAAGAATGATTTCTCTGACACGAACCACTTGGTTTCATTACCAAAACTCCATGTAGTTATAACAAAACTGTCATGTTAGAGTATCTTGTGAGGTGAATCTAGAAAAGTAGCTGCATCAAATCTTATATGTAGTATGTACCTGCATGCTTTTCTAAGATATCCTCTGTCCTGAAAAAGATATACAAGAATACCTAAACAAATATAATTTCTGGTTAAAAATGGTAAGTTTTATAAAATAAAAAAACTGACCAAGTTCTTCTCTTATGAAAACTCTTCTACTGGCCGGGCTCAGTGGCTCAGCCTGTAATCCCAGCACTTTGGGAGGTCGAGGTAAGTGGATTGCCTGAGCCCACGTGTTCGAGATCTGCCTGGGCAACTTGGCAAAACCTCATCTCTACAATAAATCAAAAAAATTAGCCGGGTGTGGTAGCACGTACCTGTAGTTCCAGCTACTTGAAAGACTGAGGCAGAAGAATTGCCTGAGCCCGCGTGTTCAAGATCCGCCCAGGCAACTTGGCAAAACCTCGTCTCTACAATAAATCAAAAAAATTAGCCGGGTGTGGTAGCACGCACCTGTAGTTCCAGCTACTTGAAAGACTGAGGCAGAAGGATTACTGGAGCCCAGCAGGTTGAGGCTGCGGTGACCGGGAGCGTGCCACTGCACTCTAGTCTGGGTGACGGAGTGAGACTCCAACTCAAAAAAAAAAAAAAACCTCTTCTACTAATACATTCATAAAATCAACTATTTACTGAGCAGCTACCACAAAACAGGCACTACACTAAACTAAGGAAAACAGAGGCACCTGCCCTCATGTAGTTTACATGAAAACAAAATTCAGCATTATAACAATTTTTTTGGTCAAAAAAAATTATAAACTAAACCCAATACAAAATTTCCTAACCCAGAAATTCAGAGATTTTTTTTTTTTGAGTCAGATTCTCACTGTCACCCAGGCTGGAGTGCAGTGGCACGCTCATGGCCACCGCAGCTTTGACCTGCTGAGCTCAGGCGATCCTTCTGTCTCAGCCTTCCAAGTAGCTGGAACTACAGGTGTGTACCACCACACACAGCTCATTTTTTTTTTTAAATTGTAGAGTCAAGGTCTCACCATGTTGCCCAGCCTGGTCTCAAAGCTGTGGGCTCAGGCAATCCTCTCAACCTTTGCCTCCCAAAAGGCAAAGTACTGGGATTGCAGACGTGAGCCACCATGCCTGGCAACCCAGAGATTCTTAACTAGGATAGTTATGCCAATTCCCATTCCTGGAGATGAAAATCATCACTGCACTGAGAAATTTCACTGCTAAGAAACTGACCAGTAAGTTGCACTTGGGAATAGAGCACACAAAGAAAAAAAACCTAAAAACTATCATAATAGGTATCAAATCAACCTAACACTATTAAAAAAAAAAAACACTTAGATAAACAAAACTGAGACAATACTTTCCATAAGTGTCACATCAGTTATGTTTCACTTTAATAGAGTATCATAACAAAACAGATTATTAATTTTTTCATAAATACCTTAGCAAACACTTTCATAGTGTATCCCAAGTACTGTACTCTAGGATCAATAGCTGCATAAGTAGCTAGCATTCTTGTGTTATGTTGAGCCTGAAAAATAATTATATATTTGAAAGCATTTCAGATTTCTCAAAATTAAACTTACAAACCAGATAAAAAGATATAACACATTACAAACACAAAATATATGAACAAGAAACATAAAATATCTATTAAAAGTCAAACAAAAACTATCTAAAGGAAGTATCAAGATGACTGATACAATCCTTTTGCTTACACTGCTCACATTTGAAAGTTTTAAACATGAAGGAATAGTCAGTAATCTGTAAACTTTTTAAATGAAAGTGTAACTATATCTGGCCAATGAAAAGAAACTTACCAATGTATTATATAAACTGATATCACCTTCTAATCCACTTCGTCTGTGTTCAAATTTTACTATAGGCACTTTGGCAGTAGTTATAGGCAAAATGTTTCTTAAACCTAGTTTCAAAAAAAAAAAGACTTAAGTTAAATTTTCATAATGCTGAAAAGTATTTTCTTTTGTTTTAAAGCTAAGATTTAAAATTCATACCTGGATGTCTCTTAAGAATTTTTGCCAAATTTTCAATTATTTCTTTACAATTTAATTTCTAAAAAACAAAACAAAGAATTAATTAAAGTATGTCTGACTGAACTTGACTTTGAAATTCTACTTTAATCAAGGAATTTAATACTAGCATTTAAAATTTCCAGTCATAAAGCTCAATAATAACTTTGCTACTTAAAGTATGTAGTTCAGACCCATAGTAGCAGCATAATCTGGAAACTTGATAGAAATGTAAAATCTCAGGCCCTGCCTCAGTGCACTGCATCATAATCTGCATTTTAACAAGATCCGAAGGTAATTCACATGCACATTAAATTTTGAAAGCACAAAGACAGGAGAATAATATGCCTTTCAATAAGTAAAGAAACAACTAAAGTTGAGAATGGTGAAAGAAAACAGTACAGTGATTAAGAACAGTCTCTGAATTACGACAAACCTGAATTCAACTCTTGAACTAAGTACCAACTAGCTAGCTGTGTGACTGACCATCAAACTACTATTCTACAAAACCAAGGTAATCATAAACTCCTGCCCTATAGAGTTGTTGACAGGATTATACGAGACATGTATGTAAAGCAGTCAGCAGCATGCCTGGCACAACATAAGCATTTTAAATTTGTGCTCTATTTATTATTATTATGTTGATAAGAAAAGAAAGATACTCCTATTTCTCCAAAGAATTTCCTACCTCTACAATTTAAATATGTTACTTTCTTTAAAAAACAGAGAAAGCTGAGTTGGTATGGTAATAATAATCACAATACATGGAACAGGGTGGATAATGACATTATAAATTAACTGGATTAAGTTGAAGGGTCAATCAGTCCCAGCAGTTTTGCATATGCCCAGCATGTTCTTTTTAGCTACAAGACAGCAATAACCACTGCAGCTTAACCAGGGGATTTCAATAAAGTCATTAGTTACTAAATTCACACACAATAAGATGAAAAAAGGAGATAATTTTTCTTTATTATGTAAGGATATGATTATGCTAAGTTTCAATTATGGCTCATCTGAAAGAAATTTATTGTTTTTATCATTTCAACTTCCCAATGTGAATGGCACAGATTATATACAATATACAAACTCTTAGTGATAAGAAGTCTAATTATTAAATTTTACGTAAAAAATAACTAAAACTCTAACTTCCTCCCTGGGTAAAAGTCATTTCCTATTCCTTTAATTCATGTTCTTCAAAATGGAGAACAGTCTCTTTCCAGGAAGGTGGTACTAAGTAGAAGTTAGTTAAGGACAACAAATAAAAATTTGCAACGTTTCAGTTTCCTTATAGAACAAGAAGGTGCTAACACCAGAAGCAACTTCTCAGGGCCAGAAATAAGGATCTAAAGGCATCACTGTCACCTTTACTTCAGGTCCAACAATTTCAAAACCACCTTTTGAAAGAACTATTTCAGAAAAGCACACTATTCTGCTGAATTACTTTATAATGTAACAGAGGCTATACTGACACCACTACAGATGCCAGAAGCTTGGCCTCACCCCAATCTTGCAAGCAGTCCCTAATTTGAAAACATAAATACCAGTAGCTATGCTGGTCAATGACTGAGGATCTACAAGGATCCCCTCCTTTTCTAGTAGCTGCTGGGAAGGCCTGAGACACTTCATCTCTGTCCAATCAATCCCTTTGTTCACTGGAGCTTGGATAGTCTCTTTCCCACTATTAAGGCCTGGTACACAAAGAAGGAAAGCATAAGTACCCACTCTTACTGCTGAAATTGCACTGGGGGAAGGTCTGCTCCTGGCATCTCACGGTGCAACTCAGAAAGCTTTCAATTTCAGAAAGTAGTGGTTAGGTTCTACAGTACTATTAGTACTATATTTCAGCTACATTATGGGTTAAAAAAATTACAGAGAGGCAGTGAGATACAATGGAAAGAGCATGAACTCTGGAGTCAGACAGACCTGGGTACGAATCCCGGCTCCAACAATTACTAGCTGTGTGAACTTGGACAAGTCAGTTTATCTCTCAAAGCCTCAGTTTCCTCATCTGTAAAATGGGGGAAATAATACCTACCTCGAAAGTGGTTGTAAGAATGAAATGAGATAATGTATGTAAAAGTGTATACTGGGAACTCAATAAATGTTAGTTCCCCTCCCCACCCAAAATGAGGTTTGTTTGTTTTTTTTAGAGTTTTACTCTGTCGCCTAGGCTGGAGTGCAGTGGCACACTCACAGTCACAGCAGCCTTGACCTGCTGGGCTCAGGTGATCCTTCTGATCAGTCTTCCAAGTACCTGGAACTATATAGGCACATGCCACCATATCCGGCTAATTTTTTGATTTATTGTAGAGATGAGGTCTCACCAAGTTGTCCAGGCTGGTCTTGAACCCGTGGGCTCAGGCAATCCTCTCACCTCGGCCTCCCAAAGTGCTGGGATTATAGGCATGAGCCACCACACCTGGCCCAAAATGAGTTTCTAAAAGCTATCCTAGCGTATCATTTTAACACTGCTTCTATGGAAAATAACTGGTGTGAGAGGCCACAGAATACAATTAACTTTTAGAACAAAGTCAATTTATAAATTAGATAACCACCTGTATTTACTATCTATAGTGATACAAAGACATCACTTAATGGAAGAGAATATGGAAAGACAAGAGTAATCAAGATCCATGTTCACTACAGAACTAAAGCACTAGAGTCTTCTCAGTGGTTCTAGAGAAAACATTACAACTTTTTGGTATATTAACTTTTTCTCAAAATTCATTACAAAGCACTTGTAACTCTCAGTGACATGGTTTTTGCATTATAAAATTACTGAAATAGCCAATTTACTTATTTTAAGATTTGAATGTCTTCTAAATTGATAATGCTAATGTTCTTATATTTCAAATCTCATTATTGATAATATATTTATACAAAGAATGATACTATATATTTTAATCAATATTACATACAGAAATAAAAACAGAATCATCACTGGGAGAAAATAAACTTCCACATCCCTTTCAAAACACTCTTACCTCTGCATTTTCATGGCCTTCCAGGGTCATACAAATATCCAGATCACTATCACGAAATCCAAATCCGTTCTTAGAGGAGCCAAATAAGCACAATCTTGCCTTCTCTAAGCAAAAGAAGACAAAAATCTTATAATAAGCAGGGAAGAGGAGTCTTCTATTATCTACTAATGACCTAACACAAGATGATTTTGTCTACTTCTATAGCTTAAATTACCTACCATTAGAAGATACACTGAGAAATTCCAAAACATTCATCTCAAGCCTAGAGCGTTTACCCAAGTTCTCCTACTCCTTGTACCCAACTGCTTTTTCCACTTTTCCAGACATCATAAATTCAACATGTCAGAACTAAACTATCAACTTCACCCCAAATTTACTATTATTTCTATAATCCCTATTCTCAGCAAATAGTATCATTACCTACTCAACTTCCCAAGTCAGAAATGTAGGTGTGATCCTAACATCTCTCTCAATCTCCACATCCAATCAATCACTAAGATCTTTAGCGTCCTTCAACTTATCTCATAAATCCACCAACTTTTACTCATTCTCATAACTACCAATAGTGAAGATCAATAATTGGGAGTGATCCCTTGAAAATAAATTAGTTCTTTCAGGGTACAATTTAAGTAGGTTTATAAGCCCACTCTAGTACACAGGCTTAACTCTTCCAAAAATAAGTGATTAAGGGCAACCCCCTCCAATCCCTTTCCACTGTGGGAGCTTTTCTGTCCTTTCAATAAATCCTGCTTTCTCAAAAAATAAATAAATAAAATAAGTGATTAGGCCAGGCACAGTGGCTCAAGCCTGTAATCCCAGCACTTTGGGAGGCCTAGGTGAGAGGATTGCCTGAGTCCACAGGTTCAACATCAGCCTGGGCAACCTGGCAAGACCTCATCTCTACGATAAATCAAAAAATTAGCCAGGCGTGGTAGCAAGTGCCTGTAGTTCCAACTACTTGGAAGGCTGAGGCCAAAGGATCACCTGAGCCCAGCAGGTTGACACTGGGGTGATCATGAGTATGCCACTGCACTCCAGCCTGGGTGATAGAGTGAGACTCCAACTCAAAAAAAAAGTTATTAATTTACTTCATATGTATTATTGACAGTTATATTTTCACACCGTGTCATTCAGTAATAGCTACCATTTCAAACAAGCTATGGTTTCACAAAGTTATGATTTTTCTTTTTTAATTAAAGAAATTTTTTTGAGATAGGGTCTTGCTGTTTTGCCCAGGAAGGAGTGCAGTGGCTATTCACAGGCAAGTTCATTGTGCACTATAGCCTCAAACTCTCAGCTTTAAGTGATCCTCTTGCCTCAGCCTCCTGAGTAGCTGGGACTACAGGTGTATGCCACAGGGCCCAGCTCTTCCTATCCATTCTTAAGCAGACTACACATTTAGACCACAAATTCTGTACTTTCAAAACTTAATCCTCCCATCCAGTCCTAAAGCCCTACTTGAACTTTCAATGACAACTGAGAGGCATAAGAGAAATTATACTCATCACCAAACAAAAAAAGAGTATGAATTTAATATAATAGAGACCTAAATTTTGTCAACAATTTATATATTAACAAATATTTTAGAAATGCACTATTACAGCATATAACAGATCATCTTTTCCAAGTACAAATAGTTTTGATTATAAATAAACTTTATCTTTTTCTAAAATATTTGGCTGCAAAACTCTTGATTCTTCACCCTCATGCCCAAAACCTGCTCCTCTAGCTACCTCTGCCATCTCAGTTAAATAGCACCACCCAACTAATGAAGCAAAAACCTTGGAACCATCCTTGATGACCTTCTTTCTCTCACATCCCACATTATATTCATCAGGTAAATCCTACTCTACCTTCAGAATATATCCCAAATCTGACCACTTCTCATCTATTCCTCTAAATTACCCTTATGTCTCATCTGGACTTATAAAACAGTCTCCTAAATGTTCTGCTTGCTTCTACTCTTCTACAACCTATTCTCTCAAATCATGTCATCTAATGGCTAAAAAGCCTCTAAAAACTTATTAGACATTTAAAATAAAAACCAAAGTCCTTCTACCAACATCCACAAGGCCCTAATGACTCAATCTCTAAGCTACTTCTCTGATCTCATCTTTTTTTTTCCCCCTGCGTCAGGGTCTTACACCCAGATTGGAGTGCAGTGGCACCATCACAGCTAACCGCAGCCTCAACCTCCTGGGATCAGGTGATCCTTATGCCTCAGTCTCCCACATAGCTGGGACTACAAGCACATGCCACCATACATGGTTAATTTTTGAATTTTCTGTAAAGATTAGATCTCACTATATTTTCCAGGCTAGTTTCAAACTCTTGGGTTCAAGGAATGCTCCCATCTTAGCCTCTCAAAGTGCTAGAATTACAGGCATGAGCCACTGAGCCCTGCCTTCTGACCTCATCTTTCTGTTAAAATCTAACTCTACTACTTCACTCCAGCCACAATGATCTCCTGGCTGATCTTTAAACATGCCAGACATAATCCAGTCTTATTTTATCTACCATGTTTTCTCCTTATATATAATTTGCTCCTTCATATTATTTGGGATTCTGCTCAAGTGCTACCTTATCAGAGAGACCTATCCTAACACCTCATCACTTGGATTCCTTTCTTTCCTGTACTTTAAATAGCATGTATTATTTGCTGGTATAATAGTATATACTTGTTAGTCAATCACCTGTCTTCCCCTCTGAAACATAAGCTTCATAATGAGAGATTTCACCTCTTTTGTTAGCACTGTATCCCCAACATCTAGAATAGTACCTAACAGAAAACATTCAATACACATTTTTAAAATAATAAGTAAAACTCAAGACCACATGACTGTAGTAACAAAAGCAATCAATTTTTAACCTATGACATACCATCATATTCTTTTTGAATAAACTTTTCCAAGCCAATTAAAATTTGCTCCCTGTTGTGTTGCTCAGAGAAAGGTGGTGATAACTCATCTAGGTTAAAAAAAAAAAAAAAGAAGAAGAAAAAAGGAAAAAGAAAAGTAAGGAAAACAGAATCTGAAAAAATATTCAAGTTTTTACCCTAAAACTTTTACTTACAATTTCTTCAATATTTGTTGACTTCTCTGAATTTTAAAACCATAAATGTTGCTAGGGAAAGGGCAGGGAATAGCAGAAAAATAATTTTTAAGATCTATGTATATTTCATATGATCATTTTCCCTGTGAGATATCTACAAATATATTTACTTCTTCACTCTCCCCCATATCAATGCTTATTTTTCCCTTCTGTTAAAACTGTATTATGTTTCTATACTAGTCATTCTAATCTAACAGTTCCCTCTAATGCCTCTAATTCATACCTTCCCTATAAATTGCTTTGTCTAGCCACAGCCTTCAATCACCTCTCCTTAGTTCCATTTCTTTCACTCTGCAAAATTTGTGCCACAATTTAGCAACTGATTTTATATTGCTCTTTCCATTTTCTAGTTATTACATTTATATTCATCTTAGTTTTCCAAAGAAGGCCATTTATTCCTTAAGAACACCTTTTTTCCCTATCTCAAGATTCCTCCTCAATAGTCAATACAATAATTTATTAATAATTTCCTGTAATGAATTAAACTAATATTTAGCTTTTAAAAAACAAATGTAGTTTTATCAGTGGTTACAGAGGAGGGGGAAATTGGATAAATGAAATGCAGGGGATTTATTTTCAGGTGCTGAAACTATTCTGTATGATTCTCTAATGGTGAATATAGACTTTGCAGCATAAAGAGTGATTATGCAAATTCTTAAAAATCATCTAGGAGGTCAAGGGATCCCAAGATGTAATGCAGAGTTTGAGAAAAGAATCTAACTGTATTACAAATGTATGAAAAAATTCAAAGGAGTAGGGGGGAACATGCTGACCTAAGAAAATTTGAAAATGAGTAGAATCTGTCAAAAGGATTGACATGTAAGCACTATACTCTAGTTAATAAAGTTGTTTCCTACAGAAGTATGTGCTAACGGTTCTAATGCTGCTATACATATGTACTGAAATGAAACAAATAAATTGAGGGGAACCAGGTTTCTCACTGTTGGAGTTGAAGTTCACAGATAAGCATGGCTAGAATGTGCCATGAGATAATAAATTAGAGTTGGAGACATCAATATGAAATCATGTTTGGCTTAATATAGATAAGACAGTCACACAGAAATATTTACAGATAAGTATATATACATGGGTTAATATACACACATATATCTTCTTGCTCTGAAAGGATCTCAAAGCAATGACACCCCAGTAATATCAAGCACACCTAGCATTTAGATCTTGGTTTTTAATATCATTCTCCAATTAAAATTCCCAGTAAAGGGAACTAGGGATCCTTGGAGAAATGCCTGATTCTAGGACCAGGACAGAAAATATACATGATGAGCCTAGAGAATCTTGTAGTGCCAGAAAGTAAGGAAGTACTAAAAATCACACAAACACACTGATGGATATATGTTAAAAAGATCCAGAAGGCAACTGAAAGAGTTCCCAGTGGCCAAGTCTGGAATAATTTGAGCAACAAAAGAAACGTGTATTCAATTATAGCCCAAAGTGCAAAATATTCATGAGTCCACATTGAGATAAATGACTGAATAGGACAGTAGCGTTGCTCATGCTTGTAATTCCAGCACTTTGGAAGGTTAAGGTGGGAGGGTCACTTGAAGCCAGGAGTTCGAGACTATCCTGGGCAACATAATGAGATCTTGTCTCTAATTTTTTAAAAAAGAAAGAAATGACTGAATAAATAAAAACAAATGTAGTGGATTGTACCTTAATAAAAGTGCTAAACAAAATGTGCCCTGATCCAACCATTAAACTCCTAAGTATTTACCCAAGAGAAATAAAAGCTTATGTCAATACCCAGACCCACAGATGAATGTGCATGACAGTTTTTTTTGGAATAGCCAAAATTTTGAAATGAGCCAAATATTCATTAACAGGTGACTGGATAAACAACTGTGCTATAGCTATACAATGAAATACTACTCAACAAGAAGGAACTAGCCATTTATATACTCTACAACATGGATGAATCGCTATCATGCTGTGTGAAAAGAGCCAGACCAAAATAAGAGTGTATTCTGCATAATTACATTTATAGAGAACTCTAGAAAATGCAAACTAATCTACAGTCTCAAAAGGAGATAAGTGATTGCCTGGTGGGAGGTAAGGACGGGAAGGGAGGGACGGAAGGATTATGACAGAGCGCTAAATGTTATGACATCAAAAATTTTATCTGAACACAGAAAGCAATTCATAAATATTTGCTGAGTAAAGGTGTATCTCAGGTGCTCCATAAATGTTTGCTAAATACAGGCATGCAAGGCTTTCTCCAATATATCTTTATAGATTTAGCTCTCTCTATGCCTTCCTTATACCCTAATCAAGGGCAATCATTCCCCCAAATTATACACTCTTATGTTTTTACACATAATCTTTTATGTTTAAAAAATGCAATTCAAGATCCATCTCAAGATCCACATCATTAATCCTGATCTCTCTGATCCACCCCCATTAAAACTGTGTCCTACACTGCATTTTGTTTACCACTACTATAGAATGTAACACATTCTGCTGTCAATTACAGTAATTTGCATACAAGTCTTATACATTCATCTAGAGCAGTGTTGTCCAAGTACATTGCAATGATGAAAATGTTCTCTATCTAGCCTATTGCAGTAGACACTAGCCACATGTAGCTATTGAGTACTTCAGATATGTCTAACATAACTAAGGAACTTAATTTTAATTATATGTAATTCTAATTGATTTTAATTTAACAGCCACATATAGTTAGTAGCTACCACATCAGACAGTTCAGATCTTTAGTCTAAGCTCCTTAAAAGCAATATATATGAACTTTGTATTAACCACAGTGCCCTGCACATAGTAGTCATTTAGTAAACATCTGTGCATGGTCTTCAAACTATTCAAAAACCTCTACCAAAACAATATGCAAGTAAACTGTTTTTAAATTAGAAAATAAATATTCAATATCTCAGAAACTATCTAGTCCCAGTAACTGTACTAATATGAGACTTACCAAAACATCTTTTACATACTAAATCAAGTATTTCCCGAAATCGGTTTGTCATTGGTGGTAGAGGCTTTAGATCAATTTTCCTGAAATCCTCTGGGCAATCATTTTTTGAATGGCCATCCTTTTTGCAGATGCTGCATACTATCGTTGGCGGCTATACAAAGGTAAAAAAAAAACTAATAATCTAATAAACTTTTAAGGGATTGAATCACTTAGAAAGTGACTCCGTTATGAATCTTTTACTCAGTTCTGATACCCTGTGCTTTCAGGAGGTAATAAAAAAAAGTTAATAAAATGCAGTGTTAGATTAAAAACCTTTGAGTCCCTTTTTCTTCCCACCCTAAAATAATGTCAAGGATTAAATTTAACTGAAGATTTAAGATACAGAAAATATCAGGAGATGCAAAATATATGGGTTAATTCAAACAGCTTGATCAGCTTCCAAAGGAAAATATATGCATTATGTTTTTAACTTGCTGGGATCTAACAAAGTAGGTTATAAAGAAATTTTAAGCTGCACCTTTCATCTCACTCCAAACATTCTCTATCTACAGAATCAAAGAACCCTCACTTATCTAGTTGGTTCAACATATTACATTAGTACTCAAGAGACCAAACTGTAGACTGAACTCTAAAAAAGTAGCTTCATACAAAGAATAACTCTTATTCAATAGCCACAAAATAAATTTTAAACCTAATACTAGTATTTTAAATGTATTCCGATGGGCCACTAGACAAGTGGTTAAAGTAGTAAAAAATTATGCTAACAAGTTGAAAACAACACATATAGTTAAGAAAGACCACTAACTACTCTTCTCTTTATTGTACTATGCCTTAATCCTAGTTAGTGTCTTCCTCTGGTGTTAGCTTGAGTATTTACATAGCCAGGAACTCTGATGCAAATTATATACAGAATCCTCTATTTGTGGAATTGCTACAATGTGAGCTAATTAACAGTACTACAGAAATTTCTATCAGCTGTTCAAAGTTTTTTTCAAAAATGACATATTTAGGCAGAAAATGCTAAAAAAAAGTTGTAAATAGTAGAAATAAAAATTGGAGAAACAGTAGTTTCCTTAAGTTTCCAGGGGAAAAAAGAGCACAAAACTATACAACAGAGTTACATAATTAACTTTTTCTAAAAATCTGCCATTTATTTGATACTTTCAATACTCCATTATGCCCTAAGTACTGCAACCTCTAGATAAAATGCAACAAATATAAACTTACACAGAATGAAGAAATACTGCTTACTGGGAGGGGGAAATGGGAAGGTGTTGGTCAAAGGGTACAAAGTTTCATTTATGTAAGTAAGTTCTGGAGATCTACTGTTCAACCTAAAGTCTCTACTTAACATTACTATTACATTCTTAAAATTGTTAAGGGGTAGATCTTAAGTGCTCTAACCACAAAAGGAAAAAAAGAGGGGGACTTTTAGAGATTATTAATAAGCTTATGACATTGATAGTGATGATGATTTCCCAGGTATATACCTATCCCCAAACACATCAAGTTGTATGCATTAAATATCTACAGCTTTCTGAATGCCAATCATACCCCAACAGACCAGATTAAAAAAAAAAAAAAAAGAAAGAAAGAAATACTGCTTAGTAATTAGGTTAAAAATCTTAAAGCTTCCAGCCTCAGCAAAATAGCAAGATCTGTCGCAAAAATAAGAACAGAAAAATTAGCCAGGTCTATACTCCCAGGTACTCAGGAGGCTGAGGCTGGAGAAGGAGCTACTGGCTGCAGTGAGCTATAGTCATATCATTGCATGGCATTCCAGTCTGGACAACAAGAGTAAGATCCTGTCTGAAAAAAAAAAAAAAAAAAAAATCTTAAAGCATGTCAACTAGTAATTATTGATAAAACGATAAACCTGGATAATTTTCTAGTTTTTAAAAATATTCTACTAGGTTTACATATAATCTGTGTAATCCTTTTGTCATATGGATAATGATAACAATATTTCAGTTATGTGCCCTGCACTTGAAGCAATGTGACTTAGCTAAAACTTTTAAGATAATAAAAGTTACTGTTAATTTTCTGTACATTGGGGTATTTTCTATGATTTAAAGAGTTAACATTCAGAGTATTCTACTTTAAAAGTAGGAAAGTTAGGACTCATATAATTTAAACAAAATAAGTAAAAAATCAGAGAAGTTTAGCAGCAGAGACAGAATCTGGACTCTTCTTTTTTTGGGAGGGACTCCTAATCTTAGTTTTTCTTGACTACCTTTAGAATGCTTATACTCTTCCACCAACCCCAAAAAAATCTTCAAAAGGGAATACTATTAGAATTTACAAACTTTGTATTCTTTTTGGAAGAAAAATAATTACTTGTATAAAAAACAGGCAAAATTGAAAATATATGCTTCCTTTGCTAAATTGATTTTCATAAAATATCAGGTAAATCCATCCATACACGAGAAAGTGAAGGAAATCAAATAGTAATAGAGCACTGAAACCTTTTGGTGTTTTATAACATGATTTAAAGGCAACTATAGGAAAAATGCAAAAAGTAAAAGACAAATATATACCAAAATATCACTCCAAAACAATAGTCACCACCATATAAGCTTTTTTTACATTTCTAAAACTAAAAACTATAAACACAAAGTCATACAAAAACCATAAAATCTTACACATTGTTTACAAACTGAATCCTACCTTGCCAGAGGTTAAAATAAACTTATCAAATACATAATACAATTCCTGGGTGGAGAAGTTATCGTCATCATTAAGGTCATCTTCTGTAGCTTTGCAGTTGCAAGAGGTAGCAGATATGCTGGTGCACACAATCTGATGTGAACTCTCTGTTTCTAAATTTGACCTGCAGTCTGTTCCAGTAGATTCATCTGGGTCAGGGGCCTTAGATAAATCAATGCAAGTACATTGGCTGAGCTCCTTTTTTAAACAAGCTTCTGAAGGCGCTAAATTATCTTGCTTCCTAACTGATTTTGGCTCTAAATCACTGCCTTCACTGGTTGAAAGAGATGAAGATTCCTGTCCATGGTCAGCCAAATCTAGTTCATTTACCAACAAATTGCCATTGTCAATACTACATCTCTGTGATGTACATTCCATTTCATCATATTTATCAGGTTGATCTCTTTCAGCATTTATTTTTTCTGTGCTTTCCCCAAGCAGACTGCAACAGTTGGTTGCCACAGTGTTAGACTTCACTGGTTTCTTACTGCTTATTTTCCCCTTCTCTCTTTTCTTGAAGTCCACTGTAGACTTATTATTTTCACCCTTCTTCTGAGGACAGGCAAAATACCGATAAGCTGCCCTGAATCTCTCCACAACATATTCATAAACAAGCTGGCTGTTTAAGCTTCGTGCAACATTCCTCTTGACTGAAAATGGATCTAGTAAAAAAGAAAATGGTCAGTCGCTAAGACTCTACTAACAAACTACATTTCCAAGCTCACACAAATATATCTTAACTGCTAGACTGTCAGCAAAGTACATTTTCCCAAGGTTTTTCTTGAATCTAGGGTCCCAATAAAAGTTCCTGAAAACTGAGTAGGGAAAATACAATAGCAACATGTTTTCCCTTATTTCTCCCATAAAACACAAAGCTAAAATAAAGAGAGAGAAAAAACTAACAATAAGGTAATTAATAAGAGGATGGCTGAAAAGACAAACCCAGTAAATAGTTTCCATGATGAAATTGCTGTAAAAAGAAGCTACACCAATATGCCACCCTATACACTGTCATTGCATTCAAACTCCAGAATTCATTGATAATTTTCATCTCTTGTCATAGTATTCTTTAATATCATATGCTCTTTGCAGTTTAAACAAATAAAACCTAAAACTCCCAAAACGTCAACTAAAAAAATACTGAAATTAAGATTTAACCAAGGAGGGGCATACCTCATCAACAAGCATACCTGCATAATCAACGTTTGTATACCTAACCCTGAATTGTACCCCACATCTTTATAATAAAAAAACTTCAAAAAAAGATTTAACCATGGTGAGATCTGAACACAAAAGAAAAAAGAGAAGTAGAAAGAATAAAGAAACCTAAAAAAGTAAAAATTAAACAAAAATTTAAATTTTGATCTAGTCTAAAAAGGCTAGCTGAAAAGTCTTGCATAAACTGCATCCTTATTATTAATATATAACAGACTTTGAGCAGTGGAAAAAGCATCTCGATAGGTGTATTGCATCCAACAGGGAGCACTTTGAAAGCGACTGAAGTTTAACCATACAAGAATAAATACACAATTTTTTATAAGTAAATTCTGTTTCCTGGGGTCCCTCCTTATATATACTTGGAGAAGTTTCTGAGCTCACTATTTTGTTCCATTGGTCTGTTCATCCCAGGAGCACGGTGTTGAATTCCCGCAGCCTCAGAGTGGGTTTCAATATCTGGTGAGTCAAGTTCCCTTTCACTCCCATTTCCTATTTCTCCTTCCAAAGCCATCTTGACAGTTTCTGCAGATTGATTGAATTCAGATGATCCAATTTAAAAACAAAGATTTCATGTAGTTTTAAAAGAAATAACACACAAAGTCAAACTGAGGACCTTGTTGGGATTCTGATTGGGAAAGAACCCATCGATCAATCCTTGAAGGTTTGGCCAACAGTCCTCTTCTGGAAGAACATTTTTCTTCTGGTAGTCAGGACTTGATTCAGGTTCTTTGAGCTTCGAGAAATCCTGTGCTTTTCTTATTCAGCTCATTTCTAAGTATTTCATGGTTAGCTCATGCAGATGAGGACATTAGAAGGTGGCAGCCCTGGAAAAAGCAGAGCAAAACCAATGCCACACAACCACAAAGTATCTAGAAAGCGCTTACTCTGGGGGCAGAGGGGGGCTGGGTGGGGAGATGGGGGTGGGGTTGGCTGCACTAGGTTTCAAGCCTGGCTCGCAGAAGTTTCTGGAACCGGGCTCAGCTCTAAGATGTTCTTTCAGACTCCCTTCTAGCTCAGACTTGCTGTTATACTACAGCAAGTAGTAGTATACTGGGGTATCAGGAAGCTTCTGGAGCTTGCCAGGTTGAAAGGGGCATGAGGGGTGGGTTCTCACCTGTGCCCTCCTCTTCACTATCTTCTTGCAGGTTTAAGACTCTTGGGGCCCTTTAAGACTGACAGTGCAAGCCGGGCTCGGTGGCTCAGCCTGTAATCCGGCGCTTTGGGAGGCTGAGGTGAGCGGATTGCCTGAGCCCACGGGTTCGAGACCCGCCTGG
>NW_007253799.1:132058-160628 GCF_000164805.1 Carlito syrichta
ATATATATATATATATATATATATATATAAAACAGACTTCTGAAAATATCTGTGGGTTGTCAGATTTGTAAGCACTAGGATGCCCCCAAAAGACAATACGTATGCCCTCCACTACTGAAGATCATTAAGTAAAAGGATTTATAGGACAGACTCTAAATTGTTAAAGCTGGGGGCATTTGTTACTTTTTGCTGCTATCTAAACCTATAGGCTTTAAAAAGTTTTTCCTAGCTTCTTCCCCTTTCCAAAAGAAAACAAAAAGGAAAAAAAAAGAAAAATGAGAAATTGGCCGGGCTCGGTGACTCAGCCTGTAATCCCAGCACTTTGGGAGGCCAAGGCGAGTGGATTGCCTGAGCCTGCGGGTTCAAGACCAGCCCAGGCAATTTGGTGAGACCTCGTCTCTACAATACATCAAAAAACAGCCGGGCAAGGTAGTGCGCGCCTGCAATTCCGCCTACTTGGAAGGCTGAGGTGGAAGGATCGATGGAGCCCAGCAGGTCGACGCTGGGGTGGCCATGAGTGTGCCATGGCACTCCAGCCTGGGTGACAGAGTGAGACTCCAATTCCAAAAAAAACCAAACAAACAAAGAAAAACAAGAAATTACTGCTGGAGGTTTCAAAGCTCATTTATTCACTATACATAAAGAGTATAAAATGCAAGTAAATGTTTCAGTGTACATTTCAGAATATCTCTGGGTCAAACTCACAGTAAAGAAGGCCAGCAGATGAGTGAAGGAAATGAATAATGTGTAGGCTGAATAGACTAAAATGATGAACATATATTCAATTTCCTATCTAAAAGTTAAGTGAAATACTGTGGAATTTAAATTTTTGATTAAGAAGTTAAGAGCAGGCCAGGCATGGTGGCTCACGCAATGCCCAGCAATTTGGGAGGCAGAGGCGAGAGGACTGTCTCAGCCCACAGGTTTGAGACTAGCCTGGGCAACATGGTGAGACCTCATCTCTAAACTAACTAACTAACTACTAACTAACTAAATAAATAAATAAATAAGCAAGCTGGACATGGTGGTACATGGTGGCTCATGCCTGTAATCCCAGCACTTTGAGAGGCAGAGGCAAGAGGACTGCCTGAGCCCACAGGTTTGAAACCAGTCTGGGCAACATGGTGAGACCTCATCTCTAAAATAAACAAACAAATAAATAAGCAAGCTGGGCATGGTGGTACATGCCTGTAGTTCCAGCTATTTGGAAGGCTGAAGCATAAGGATCATCTGAGCCCAGCAGGTTGAGGTTGTGGAGACCAGTGTGTCACTGCACTCCAGCCTGGGGGACAGAGTGAGACTCGGACTCAAAAAAACAAAAAAGTTAGGAGTCATTTCATTAACTAATTTCTGTATCTCCAAATATCTTAATATTCTTAAGATTTGACAATCCTTGTTTGTCAATAACAATATTTTTCCTCTAGCTAAGCCACATTTAACAGATGAGGTACTTTAGAAGACAATGAAAACAGAATTTTAAAATTATAACACAACTGTATAAACAAATGTATTAAAAAAGATCTTACAGTGTTCATAACTATTCTATTTATCTATTTATGAAAATATTTATCATTAAAAATAAAATAGCCGGGCTCGATGGCTCAGCCTGTAATCCCGCGCCTTTGGGAGGCTGAGGTGAGTGGATTGCCTGAGCCCGCGGGTTCGAGACCCGCCTGGGCAACTTGGTGAGACCTCATCTCTACAATAAATCAAAAAATCAGCCGGGCGTGGTAGCGCGCGCCTGTAGTTCTAGCTACTTGGAAGGCTGAGATGGAAGGATCATGGGAGCCCAGCAGGTCGAGGCTGCGGTGGCCAGGAGCAGCCACTGCACTCCAGTCTAGGTGACAGAGTGAGACTCCAACTCAAAAAATAAATAAATAAAATAAAATAGTCTCTAGAAGCTAAAAAAGGCAAGGACAAGGATTCTGCCTTCAGAAGAAACCAGCCCTGCTGACACCTTGACTTTAACCCAGTGAACGTAAAACTGACTTTAACCTAGTGAATTCAGACATCTGACCTACAGAACTGTAAAAGAATAAATGCATGTTGCTTTAAGCAACAAAAAATTTTAAAATGCATCAAAAACAAACTAATAATCCTAACCAGTATATCAGAAATCTTTAAGTAAATATTAATCCTATAAAACTATAACAAACTTGACAAAAAATTAATCTAAAATACATAATGACAGCCTAGTGGCACATAAGTGCTATAAAACCAAGAGATAAAACTTATAACATGGGATTAGAAATAGATGATGAGTGATATATAAAAAATATTCTCCAGATGAAATATAATACTTCATCTCACCTTCAATGGCTATTCGCCTCTTAGGCCAGTTTTTGTTTTCTCTTGTTAAAATATCTCGTATCCGTACACATATGACATATTCCTCCAAAGCAAAATCCAGTGTGTAAAATTTTAGCAGCTCTAACCATAACTGTCCCAAGGATACCTGATTTGGTATTTCCAATGTTAAAGGAGACTGGAAAAGAAAGAATGCTTTTCATTTAAGCTTCACAAAACTATAGGATCGATGAATTTTCAGTTACAAGATGTTAGAAATCATATTTTCAAAAACTAAAGCATGAAAAAAAATAACTTGCCAAAAAGCAGTCAGTTTGAGGCAAAGTTGGGGACAGAATCCCAGTTTACTGACTCCTAGGAATTCTGTATTCTTTCCACTAAATCAGTGATTCACAACCTTGGTTGCACATTACAATCACATGGGGAGCATTAAAATACACTAATGTCTGAATTCTACACCACCTCCATCACCTTCAATACCCGTTTCCAAGATTCTGATCTAACTAACTGGGCGATGGAATTTCTAAAGCTCCCTAAAGTGATTCTCAGGTGCAGCCAAGGCTACAAACCACTGTATAACAGTGTTGTAGTACAGAGCTGTAGTATAGAGCTGTACTACAGTTCTTCATTGCAATAATTATTTTTAAAAATCTAAACTAATGCACTGGCTTTCATAAAACAAGTTTCTTCATTCAGCAAACGTTTCTTTACAATCTAGTCCTTGACGTTGGGACTATCATAAAATAAATGAGAGCTCACATTTATATATAATGCTTACCATGCACCATTCAGTCTTCTAAGAGCAACATATATATCAACAATTCTCACAATTCTATGAAGTAGATACTATAGGGTAAGGATTTAACATACAACCACCTGGCTACTGGATTCATGTTATGAATCACTACACTAGATTGCTACTCAAATAGGGGTGAGGTCCTACTTCATACACCATTAGGACAGGGAGAGACAATTTAACAATTACAATAAAGGTTTCATGCTAAGAAGGGCCTCTACATTAGGGGGATCATAACAGAAGATGTAATACCCAAATTCCAAAGAATTAGCTAGATTAAAAACTAGCTAAAAGTTACCACTAGGCAGCAAAAAGGTAAATACACATTAAATTCTACAACTATTCATTGAGTGCCTACTATGTGCCAGACAGTGCCCTAGGCACCTGGGATATATCTTTGGGGGGGGGGGAAGATTCTTGCCTTCACAGAGCTTTCTGGGGAAAGAAGACAAACAAGCTTAATAAGTAAATTGCATCGTAGAAGAAGAAAAGTGCTATGGAAAAAAGAAAAAGTTGTTGAGTATGATAAAAGTGATGGGTGTGTGGGAACAGGAGATTAGTGTTTAATAGAGTAGTCAAGATAAAACTTGTTGAGAAGAAATGATTGAAAGAAGGGGACACGTGCTCTAGGAATGGGAAAGAGAGTGAACACACAAAGTAGGAGTGTGACCACCTTTAAAAAAAATAACAAAAAGGCCAGGCACGGTGGCTCAAGTCTGTAATCTCAGCACTCTGGGAGGCCAAGGGAAGAGGATTGCCTGAGTTCAGGGGTTGGAGACCAGCCTGGGCTACTTGGCAAGACTTTGTCTCTACAATAAATCAAGCAATTAGCCAGGCATGGTAGCTCCTGCCTGTAGTTCCAGCTACTTGGAAGGCTGATGTGGAAGGATCACCTGAGCCCAGCAGGTCGAGACTGTGGTGGCTGTCAGCATGCCACTGCACTCCAGCGTGGGTGAAAAAGTAAGACTCCCACTCAAAAAAACAACAAGAAAAAAGCTAGTGTGGCAGAATGAGAGAAAAAGTAGAAGAGGAAAGCAAAGAGCTAGCCAGTTAGACAGTAAAGACTGGTTTGTTATCTAAATGAAATGAGGAGCCACTGAAGCATTTGGAAGAGGAGGAGGATAGGAATGATGTGACTTTAGATTTAGAACCATTCTGACTGTTGTGTTGAGAAGAGATTGTAAAGGACAAGAGTAGATGCAGGGAAACCTATTAGACGGCTATGGTAGTAAGCCAGGCCAGAGATGATGGTGGCTAGAACCAAGAGGGTAACAATGCAGGTGGTGAGAAGCGATCAAATTCTGGATGTATCTGGAAGGAGAGAAGACAGGATTTCCTGACAGACTTGATATGAGATATGAAAGAAAGAAAAAAAGATGACTGTTTTTTCACTGAGCAACTGAAAGAATGGATATGGGAAAACTGAGTGTGAAGCATGTCTGAGGGGAGGATCAGGAGTTCAATTCAGACACATTAAGTTTAAGACACCTATTAGACATGTAAGAGGAGACATTAAATGGGCAGCTGGATATACTACAGGGTCAGGAGAGAAGTCTGGCAGGAAATGTAAATCTGAGTCACCATCATACAGATGGTATATAAAATCCACGGGATTGGGACAGGATTACCAAGGGAGTGCACACACACAAGAAAAAGGGATAATGAACTGAGCCCTACAGCACTTCAACATTAAAAGACTGGAGAGGGAAGGAGACACCAGCAAAGAAGACTGAGAAAAAATAACCAGCTATGGGTGTGCTGTCCTGAGTCAAATGAGTACATTTTTCAGAGAAGGAAGTAATCAACTGGCAAATGTTGCTGATAAATCAAAAACAATAAAAAGCAGCTGGGCACAATGGCCCATGCCTGTAATCTCAGCACTTTAGGAGGCTGAGGCAGGTAGATTGCTTGAGACCAGGAGTTCGAAACCAGCCTTGGCAACATAGTGAAATCTCATCCCTACATAAAACTTTAAAAAAAAAAAAAAAAGCTGCGCATGGTGGCAGGTACCTGTAGTCCTAGCTACTTGGAATACTGAGGTCGAAGGACAGCGTGAGCCCAGGAGCTGAAGGCTGCCGTGAACTGTGATCATCGTGATTGTGCCACTGTACTCCAACCTGGGCTACAGAGTGAGAGGCCAACACATACACACACACACACACACACACACACGATAAAAACCATTGGATTTAGTAATGTGGACGTTATTAACATTGATAATACAAGTTTTGGCAAACTGATGTGTGACACCAAAGCCTGATTAGTGTGTGTTAAGGGAAAACAGAAAAACTAAAAAATATAGACAATTTTTAAGAGTTTTACTGCAAAAGATAGAAAAGAATAACTAAGAGGGGAAGTTTTGTCAGTTTTTTGGTTTTTTTTAAATCAGAGTCTTACTCTATCGCCTAGGCTAGAATGCAGTGGCATGATCACAGATACCACAGCCTCAACCTCCTGGGCTCAGGTGATCCTTCCGCTTCAGGCTTCCAAATAGCTGGGACTACAGGCATGCACCACCATGCCCAGCTAAGTTTTTTATTTATTGTAGAGACTTATTTATTTATTGGCTGTCACCTCAAACTCCTGGGCTCAAGTGATCCTCCAGTCTCAGCCTCCTGAGCAGCTAGGATTATAGGCGTGAGCCATCAGAAAATGACTTTAGATAAAAACAGGAAGTTTACTTATGAGAGCAAGCAGCAAAGCAGAGTATGTAAGTGTAGATGATGGTGGGAGTGGAAGTTCTCCTTTGATTGCTTCCGTTGTCTCAGTTAAGTAATAAGCAAGACCACCAGCATTAGTGGTTTGAGAAAAGCATATAAGGTAGTCTAGAAAAGTGGAAGAGTTGAATGGTATATATGGAAGTATATTCAGGGAACTACAAATAATTCAGTATAGCTATAGCAATGATTTAAGAAATGATCAAATTTCTGTAATGCATCTCTCTTTTTTTGAGGCAGGGTCTCACACTCTGTCACCCAGGGTGGAGTACAGTGGCATGATCATGGCTCACCACAGTCTTAATCTCCTGGGTTCAGACGATTCTTTCACCTCAGCCTCCAAAGCAGCTGAGACTACTGGCATGCACCTCTATGACTGGCAATTTTTTTTTTTTGTATGGATGCATTGCCCAGGCTGGTCCTGAACTCCTGGGATCAAGGAATCCTTTCCCCTAGGCCCCCCAAAGGGCTAGCATTACAGGCATGAGTCACTGCACCTGGCTATAATGTATCTTTCTACTTAGGAGACTATAAACTTCTAGGGGACATAACCCATGATTCATCTCTGGCACTCAAGATAATGCCTGGCACATAGTGGGTCCTTAATAAATTAATGTTGAATGATCAAATAAACAAGCCACCCTCTCATAGAGCACAGGGCCTTTATCTCTCCACCCAATCTGGCAACATCATTCCCATGCAAAAGTTTGATCAGAGCCCAACTCCTGAAAGAAATTTTCCTTGTCTAGATGAAAAAAGAATTGCCTTGACATGATTCAAACAATACACATTTTCCAAAACAAGGTATAAATTCCTTAGGGAATCTCAGTATGAAAAACTAAACCAGATCAACCCCTCACTTTACAGATGAGGAAAATGAGGCCAAGAGGCTTGCTCAAGTCAAGGTCAGTCAATCTACTATTAAAATAGCTTCAATTGAAGGCATTACAAATTCTACAGATAGAAAAGCCAACAACAAAAACAAAAAAGCTTACTTTGCCATGTTTTTCCTTCATGGCATTACTTTGGTTGTCTGTTTCTGTCTTCTTGGTATCATCTTTTGGTTGGTCTGCCTTAGCTTTGTTTTCCTCAGCAATTGAGTTTTTCTCAGTTGCACTACTTGAATTATACTCCCACTTCACAAACTTCTCTTCTACTATTCCCTTCAGCTGAAAGTCATCCATTCTTTTTGGGTCAAAGCCTTCAATCTATATAAAAAGGCATTCCAAATTGGTAGTGGAAAAATTATTAAAAAAACAAAAAAAGATGGACAAACAGACAAACTAGAATTCCAGCTTAAAATGTTTGAGCAGAGCACTCTGCAAGAGCAAACTACGTATACACATGCACATATGTTACCACAAACTCATGCTTACCCAACTTCCAAGTAAGCAAGGAAGAAGAGGGGGTTTTCTTTGTTGCAGAAAAAACATCACCATTAAAGCAAAACAGTAAGAGGGTATTCCACCATCAGTCTGGGAGTCAATATAACACAACTGCAAAATGAAGAGGAAAAAAGTATCACCATTTAGCTTTCTTTAATTGTCACAACAAAAGTAGCTTGATTTTCCTACCCTAATCATTGCAAAACATTCAAACAATGAAAAATATAAGAAATCTTAAAAATATCACCCTGAAATTGTAACCATTAGAATGCTGGTAACCATCTTTTCATTATTTTTATGCATACAAAGATACATATTTTAGTTAAATGGGATTGTATCATATGTAGTGTTTTTGCTGTGGATGCTTATTAAAAATATTCTTTCCTTATTTCACCTCTACTTCTGCCTCAATGATGAACAACATATACTCTTCCATACCTTTTTCTATACTAAAATAACTATATACAAATACACGTTTCTATTTTCTTTATAGATATGGTGAGAATTTAATGGTTTTATCATTATTTTACCAAGATAGTATATTACAGACACCTCTCTGTATATTACTCTTCTCCCTTAACAATACATCCCTCTCAGTCATTTAGCACAGATTTAACACATTATTATTATTATTATTATTATTATTATTGAGAGGTCTTACTCTCTCCCAGACAAGAATGCCAGCACACAATCATAGCTCACTGCCGTCTCCTGGGCTCAAGTCCTCCTCCTACCTCAGTCTCCTGAGTAGCTGGGACTTCAGGCAAGGGCACAGTGGCTCACCGGTCTTATCTTTGCATTTTCCAAAAATTTAGGTGTTTGCTTTCCTGTAACTCTCACATCCAACACATCTGCAAGTCCTATGTCCAAAACTTACCCCAAATCTGTCTAATTTGCTTCATATTCACTGTAATCTATCATAAATTATCATCACTATATGATATACCACAAAAGCCTGCTCACTGGACTCCCTGTTTCTATTCTTTACCCAAGAATGATCTTTTCAAAGCATAAATCCCATCAAGTCATATATTATTTTTAAAACTCTTCCTATGTTTTCTCACTACTTGTAATATCCAAATTCCTCACCATGAAAACTGTCTATTTGACCTCATCTCCTACTACTTGCACCCTCATTCACTTCATTCCAGCCACTCTAGCCTTCCCTTTTTGCTCCTAATGAGTTCATTCATACCTTAGAGGCTTTGTACTAGCCTTTCCTTGGAGGCTATTCCTTGAAGGCTATATTTTCATGTGGCTAATTACTTCTCTGAGCCTAAATATCACTTCCTCAAAGAGCCTGTCCATGACCATCCAGTGTAATGTCACTCTCTCATCACATCATCACATTTTTACAGCATTAAACGCTACCAGATACTGTGTTACTTATACATTTGTTTACTGTCCGGTTCTACCAGAAGTATGTAAGTGCCACAAAAGCAGGACTTTGTATGTGTTTAGATGTCCCCAGCCTCAAGGACAGTATCTGCCACATAAAAAACATTTAATAAATGTTTGCTGAATTAATGAATTTGTTCAGATTTCACTGTTACTTCTCAATGTTATAATTTTCTTCCTGTGTCTTCAGTGTTAAATTTATTTCTAAGTATTTTATACTTTTTATGTTACTCTCATCAAGATAGTATTTTTCCCCATTTCCATTCTAACAGGTTATTTTTATGGTAGAGAAAAGTCATTGATTTTTTTTAACGTCTATCTTGTATTTAGTAATCTTACTAAATTCTCTTATTAATCCTAGTCAATTTTGACTGGGTTTTCTAGATATACGATATCACTAACAAAGAGATAATTTTATCATTTTTCTGATATTTACATTCAATTATTTCATATCCTTTAATTACATTTCCTAAAATCTCCAAAACAATGTATAATGTCAAAGGAAAGCATCTCTATAATAGTCGTCATTTTACACATATGGCTTGAGCAATTCCCTGTTTAGAATGATGTTTGTTATTAGTTTGTTTTGTTTGTAAATAGTCTTCATCATTAATTTCCATTTCTAGTTTACCTAAGAGCTTTTTGTTTTAAGAAGGACATGCCCTATTAACATCCAGAAGTTTTTTATCTGCTTTAATTTAATATAATTAATTATGTGAACAGACCTCCTGATATTAAACCATTCTTAAATTCTTAAAATAAATCCTTTATGGGCATGGCACATGAACCTTTGATACAGTAATATGTTCCATATATTTATATTTTATTTAGACTATAGTTTCCATATATGATTGTCCTACACTGGATTGGTTTTTAAAATTATTATTTTCTTCTGTAGATAATAACAACTTAGCACAATAACAATACTACAATGTTCTGGCACATTTAAGATTATAATTCAAAATAAGAAGATAAAAAATACACTTGTCAAAAAGAGCTTGAGGACAGGCACGGTGGCTCACACCTATAAACCCACACTTTAGGAGGCCAAGGTGAGAGGACTGTCTGAGCTCACAGGTTCGAGACCAGCCTGGGCAACTTGGTGAAACCACACCTCTACAATACATCAAAAACTTAGCTGTGGCATATGCCTGTAGTTCCAGCTACCTGGAAGACTGAGGAGGAAGGATCGCCTGAGCTCAGCAGTTGAGGCTGCAGTAGATGGGAGTGTGCCACTGCCCTCCAGTCTGGATGACAGAGTGAGACTCCAACTCAAAAAAAAAAAAAAAACTTCACATATTCCACTAGAATAAATTCTCACTTATCCAAAATATTAAGACAAGGGTCAAAGGCAGGAAGATTGCTTGAGGTCTGGAGTTCAAGACCAGCCTGGACAGCATAGCAAGACCCGAGTCTACAAAAAATAAAAAATTAGCTGGGCATGGTGGTATGCACCTGTACTCCTAGCTACTCGGGAAGCTAAAACAGGAGTATCACTTGAGCTCAGGAGTTCAAGGTTATAGTGAGCTATGATCACACCACTATACTCCAGACTGGGCGAAAGAACAAGACCCTGACTCTAAAAAATAAACAAACAAATATTAAGACAAAAGATAAACTGCCTAATGAGTATGTTAATTTAAGCAAAAAATCCTTTACAACTATAAGAAGCTGTCAATGTATTCTTTTAATATTATCACATACTTACAGAAGAACAAGATTCAGATAGTTTAAGAGAGAACACTTAAAAACCCAGGGAATCTCTTTTAGATGTCAAATATTGCTAAAATTGTATTCTTACGTTAACCACCAAAAAATGGCTCTAAGATAACTTGACTAAAAATGGACAATAAGGCTAAAGAGTTTTGTCATCTACAGTTAAGAGGCTCTATCTAGAAAACTATTTCCTATCACTAAAATGGAAAAAATATAACTACTTAAAAGAAGGGAGAACCAGAGAGCAATCAGTTATGAGAATAAATTATATTATATGCTAGAAATATCTGTGCTTTACTAGATCACAGTTAATATGGCTAAAAACTTCAAGAAAAACAAAGCTGTTTTAAAAAATTTAGAAGAAAAATATGGCAGGAATTATTTCTAAGTTTCTTATAATAAACTAAGAAAATGAAAACCATGAAAGCAAGTTCCTTGCAACTAACACAACTGCCAAAAATGAGACACATTATTCTGTTGGAAACAGAAAGTAACCACTCTGCAACCAGCTGTGTAATATATGTTTCAGTGTCCTTCATTGACTAGTATGTTTTAGAATCAATATGTATCAAGTGCTAACATACTATGAGCAACTTTGCTAGGAGTCACTTAAGAGAACAATGTTTATAGGACACTTTTTTTCCCAAAATAAAAGTAGCTTTAAAAGTACTGGGTATCGTTTATATTTTTCTGACATAGTCTACCTATTCTTTTGAGTCAGCATCTCACTCTGTTACCCAGGCTGCAGTACAGTGTCATGTTCACAGCCTACTGTAGCCTTGATTTCCTTCTACCTCAGCTTTCTCAGTAGTTGGAACTATAGGTGTGCGTCACCACATTCAGCTAATTTTTTATTTTTTTGTGGAGACAAGGTCTCACTATGTTGCTCAGGCCTGCCCCCAAATCCTGGGCTCAACCAATCCTTTCACCTCAGTCTCCCAAAGTGCTGGGATTACAGGCATGAGCCATCGTGCCGAGCCTTACTTCTGACTTTTTCTATTGAATAAAACATTTCTGCAGCCAGGCTCGTTGGCTCAGCCTGTAATCCCTGTAATTGGGAGGCTGAGGTGAGTGGATTGCCTGAGCCTGCGGGTTCGAGACCCGCTTGGGCAACTTGGTGAGACCTCATCTCTACAATAAATCAAAAAAACTAGCCGGGCATGGTAGCACGCGCCTGTAGTTCCAGCTACTTGGAAGAATCGCCGGAGCCCAGCAGGTCGAAGCTGTGGTGGCCGGGAGCGGCCACTGCACTCCAGCCTGGGTGACAGAGTAAGACTCCAACTCAAAAAAAAAAAAAAAAATTTTGGTAGAAACTTGACACTATCTAATGACCACTAAAAAATAAGGGCACAATTAAAAAGTGCCGACAAAGAAGAAATTGAGTATTCTTTAATCTCTTATATTTATGTAGTATTTTGGAACTCAAAGTATATTCTCAAAGTATATTCTCATGAAGTATCTCACAGCATTTCCAAAGTAATTTCTCCCAATGGAAAAATTGAGGCTCAGATATAGCTGAAGTACCTTGCTAAAAATCACATAAAGATTTAGGAAAAAAACCACAAAAAACTAGAGTTGGAATGGGTTTATCCCATTTCATAGCACTGAATTCCTATAGTATCCTAGGCATTATGCTAAGCATACAGCATGAGATAAATAAGAGGTAGTTGCCTTCCCTCAACCTGATTTACTATTCCCACTCACTTCCAAGGGCTAAAAATTTCCTTTCTGAAGAAATTAGACTATTTAATTCAATATTTATTGACTGTCTACTATGTGCTGACACAGTAAAATGAGGAACTTGGAACCAGTAGTGAATAAATACAACAGATTAAAATCCCTGCCCTCAAAGGGTTTACAATTTCATGAAAAAAAAAACAGACTGCCTCGGTAGCTCAACCTGTAATCCCAACACTTTGGGACGCTGACGCGAGTGAATTGCCTGAGCCCGCGGGTTCGAGACCAGCCCGGGCAACATGGCGAGACCTCATCTCTACAATAAAAATAAAAAATAGCCTGTGTGGTAGTGCGTGTCTGTAGTTCTGGCTACTCGGAAGGCTGAGGCAGAAGGATTGCCAGAGCCCAGCAGGTCGACGCTGGGGTGGCCGTGAGCATGCATGCCATTGTACTCCAGCCTGGGAGAAGGAGTGAGACGCCAACTTTAAAAAAAAAAAGAAAAAGAAAAAGAAAAACAGACTGTAAACAAATTTATGTATGGCAGGTGGTAGTCAATGCTATAAAAAAAAAAGCAGGGTAAAGGTATGGAGGGTATTAGACGAAATGCTATTTTACATAGGGTGGTCTGGGAAACTCTGATAAGGAGAAATTTGAGCAGAAAGTTGAAAAAAAGTAAATGAATAAACGATTATGGAGACCTGGGGTAAGAACCTTCTAGATGAAGGAAACAGCAAATACAAAGGCTTCGGATAAAAAGAAGCCCCAACTTTAGGTTTTCTGGCTGTTCCTTACTTTTCAAGCTGTACTCGGCCCGGTAGTGCTGCCTCCAAGCATGAGGGTACTTCCCTAATCAGAGTTAAGACAAAAAATTCCAAAGAGAATCCTCTGGCCATTTTTGCTATGAAGTTATCACTCTACCACCACCTCTCTCATCAATTTTCTTTGGATAAGACTGAGAATTTACTCATCACTCGTCTAACAAGTGATGAATATGCTGATAGGGTAAGAACATATATACAAAAAGCTAAAATCTCTCTGGTCATTTGGACTATATTGGTAATTATATTAACCATTTCTTTCTACCTCCAAACCAAAGAAATGAGTACAAGGTAATCATGGCGTTTAGATATATAAATTAATTCTAATTTAGGAAACTAACCAATCCTCACCAGATGCTTAATTTCTGCCCAACCAGAAATTGCTACAGGTTATCAATGATTTAGAAGAAAGGCCAGGCGTGGTGGCTCAAGCCTGTAATCCCAGCACTTTGGGAAGCCAAGGTAAAGGGATTGCCTGAGCCCACGGGTTTCAGAATAGCCTGGACAATTTGGCGAGACCTCATCTCTACAATAAAAAATCAAAAAATTAGCGGGCATGGTATCACGTGCCTGTAGTTCTGGCTACTCAGAAGGAAGAGATGGAAGAATTGCCTGAGTCCAGCAAGTGGATGCTGGGGTAGCTGTGAGTGTGCCACTGCACTCCAGCCTGGGTCACGGAGTGAGACCCAAACTCGAACGAAAGAAAGAAAGAACGAAAGAAAGAATGAACGAACGAACGAAAGAAAGAGAGAGAGAGAGAGAGAGAGAGAGAGAAAGAAAGAAAGAAAGAAAGAAAGAAAGAAAGAAAGAAAGAAAGAAAGAGAACAGCATTCTTAGTAACTGCAAAAAATTATGCCAATAAAAGAACCTTAACATACATATCACATCTTACAATCTTATGACTTCAACTTATAATAAGACTGAAAACTTGAGCCTCATATATTAAAGATATAAAAGAGAACATTTCCACAGTACATACAAGGAGAATAAAGAACAATTAAAATTTAAAAAAATATATCAGTAAACCTGTATGCCTTTGAACCTTTTTATTTATGTCCATAACTTGGAACCTGCCACACCACTTTCTGTCTAGCACAGAGAACTATTTTGTCCCATGTTATGACTGATATTACATGTCAGTGCAAGATTGACTAATTTTGAAGATAAAATACTTTTCTTTCTCTTCCACTTACCTTAGCCCAGTAGCGAAAGGCTAACACCAAGGGAATAAAGACAGGTTCCACTTTGCCAAGAGCAGCAAGTAAATCAGTAGTGAGGCATGCCATATCATTTCCTGCACTCACTCTACAAAGTAAACCGCTATGAATGAGAAAGAAACAAATTTCACTAAATTTATACCTTAAAAAGCAGAATACTTCAAATCCTGTAGCTAACCTTTCTAGTTGCCATATTTTAATGTAGTACCTAAAAAGTCGTAATAAAAATAGATGTCTTAATAAATGTAAAGTTAACTGAAAACTATATATCATTCGATTACTAGAGTTCCTTCTATTAAGGAAAGATGCTCATGTTCATTTGTACTATAGACATAAATTTCAACTTTGCTTAGTATTTAAGTTCATGAGACATTAACTTCAAAAGCAGCATACAAACCATCAAAATTGATTTATATGAGAGAAAGGACATTGATATCTTTACTGTCAAATAGTGCAACATAATTTCCTAGTTCATTCTTTTTGCTTTGCACATAATAAAAGCATAAAATGAATACTGAACTGACTAGCTATACTTCTGGACTCTAATTTTTCCTGTCCAAGTTTTCATGATTTTACTAATATGTTATTTTCAGATTAAAGATTAGAAAGGATCTGCAGCTGGGCTTGGTGCCTCAGCCTGTAATCCTGTGCTTCAGGAGGCTGAGGTGAGTGGACTGCCTGAGCCCAAGGGTTCGAGACCCGCCTGGGCAACTTGGCGAGACCTCGTCTCTACAATAAATCAAAAAAAATTTATTTTTATTTTTTATTTTTATTTTTATTTTTTGAGTTGGAGTCTCACTCTGTCGCCCAGACTGGAGTGCAGTGGCCGCTCCCGGCCCCTGCATCCTCGACCTGCTGGGCTCTGGCGATCCTTCCGCCTCAGCCTTCCAAGTAGCTGGAACTACAGGTGTGCGCTACCATGCCCGGCTAATTTTTTGTTTTATTGTACAGATGAGGTCTCACCAAGTTGCCCAGGCAGGTCTCAAACCCACGGGCTCAGGCAATCCACTCACCTCAGCCTCCCAAAGCCCTGGATTACAGAGTGAGCCACCAAAAAATTAGCCGGGCATGATGGCGCACGCCTGTAGTTCTAGCTACTTGGAAGGCTGAAGCGGAAGGATCGCCGGAGCCCAGCACGTTGAGGCTGCAGTGGCCGGGAGTGGCCGCTGCACTCCAGTCTGAGCAACAGAGTGAGACTCCAACTCAAAAAACAAGAGAAAGGATCTGCATATTATCCCACAAGTCATGATTATATGTAAGTGAAAATAGCAACTACCTTAAATGGAGTAACAAAAGTACAGTGGAGATGTTTGGGAGCAGGAAAAATAAATCTGAGGTTGCCACACAGGAGATTTGAAGCGATGTGATTAAAAACACTACAAGTTAGATCGCCTCTATTCCAATTCTAGTTTTCCCATAAATGATGTGAATTTAGAGAAACTGATTAACATTCCAGGTCTCAGTTTTCTAATTTAGAAAATATATTAGAACTAGATCTCCATAGACCATTCTAATTTTAAATAAGAAATTACAGTGATCTTGAAATGTAAGAAATACAAGTTAATCAATAAAAGAATACTTTATCATTTCTGTATTACTTCTATTTCTCCCTTATGAATTTGAAATAGAATTATTTTAGTTTCCTTTTTCAAAAGCACTTTGCTCCCTCAGTCCTATAAACATGACTAGAGAGGCAAGATCAGTCTTCAGTAACTCAATTTCAATTTCAGTGAACTAAAATCTAGATTCTAACAGACTGTCAGATCCTTGAGAAGAGAGGCTATTCATTAATCATGCTTATAACCCTAGAGCAAAGCAGTACATACACATAAGTAAATGCTCAATACTGCTGAGCAAGTGAACGAACTTGAGGGAAAAAAAATGAAAGTTTTGCCTAGAATGTTTTATTTACAACCATCTGGCAATTCTATCACTAGTAAACATGCATTTGGTAAATTTCCTATTTTTTTTTCTTTTGAGTTGGTGTCTCACTTTGTCTCCCAGGCTAGAGTACAGTGGCATACTCACGGCCACCACAGCCTCAACCTGCTGGGCTCAGGTGATCCTTTTGCCTCAGCCTTCCAAGTAGCTGGAATCACAGGCATGTGCTACCATGGCTGGCTGATTTTTTTATTTATTGTAGAGAAGAGGTCTCGCCATGTTGCCCAGACTGGTCCCGAACCCCTGAGCTCAGGTAATTCTCTCACCTCTGCCTCCCAAAGTGCTGGAATTATAGACGTGAGCCACCGCACCCGGCTAATTTCCTTTTTTTTTTTTTGAGTTGGAGTCTCACTCTGTCACCCAGACTGGAGTGCAGTGGCCGCTCCCGGCCACCGCAGCCTCGACCTGCTGGGCTCCAGCAATCCTTTCGCCTCAGCCTTCCAAGTAGCTGGAACTACAGGCACGCGCTACCAGCCCGGCTCATTTTGATTTATTGTAGAGATGAGGTCTCGCCAAGTTGCCCAGGCGGGTCTTGAACCCGCGGGCTCAGGCAATCCACTCACCTCAGCTTCCCAAAGGCACGGGATTACAGGCTGAGCCACCGAGCCTGATTTAATTTCCTATTTTTAATGAATAGAAACTAGTTTAGTCATATTAATCCAAGAAGAAATCTGAAGCAAAAATTTCTCTTTGACATAGTTCACTACAAATTTGGTCATAGGAGTGTTATTATTTTTTTTTTACATTGTATCTTCATTGTTACCAACCTTTTTCGATCTTTGCACACCACAACAGGGACTTTTGCATGAAAATCAGATTCCACATCTACATATAATACTAATAAGGGAAAAAAGAAAAAGGTAAGCTAATGATAACATGTCTAAAATATTCACTCTATGGTAAACAATAAGTAATAGTTTACAGCCAAAAAACACTCTCATTGCTTCTGTGGGATAATCCACTCTTATCATTACAAGCATCAACCCAACAGACTCTCTTACCTCTCTTGGTGTAATTTTCTGTATATCACAAACCACAGGTACAGTCCCAAACACTGTCTGAAAATTGTAATCACCTTAAGAAGAAAGGTCTTAACATTCCTAAAAGTTTGAATATTTCCAAGTAAGTAGATAATCTAGTCAAAGTTGTTAAACCTTCATAGATATAGCAAAGAGAGGACACAACTTACTTCTGAGGGCTACTTCCACAGGAGTCACGAAATGAAGGACCTATCATGCTTTGACAGTTTAGTTCTTTTAAATTATCCATGCAAGTAGAAGCTAACTCTGCTGGCCACATTTCCTGTTAACATATGAAGAATTTGCCTAATCAAAGCTGCTAAGGAAGGACTAACTGGATGAAGTACATTTCCACCCTAAAGTCTTTCTCCACACCTCCAAGGTTAAGTCCCATGCCATAAATGTCTAACTCTTTGCACTCAGAGACACACTGCTGATCACCTATCAGCACTCAACTGCACTTTTTTACAAAATCGTGAAAAAGAATTATTTCATATTAAATAATATAGCATGGGAACCAATTGTTTTATTGTAATGATATTTGGCTTATAATGGGATTTTGGACATTGAGAAACTCATTCATGACAAAAACATCAAAACTGTATATCTTATATTTTTCTAACATGTGGTAACGTGAAACAGTCACCAACATGCATTGTAATTTGCTGTTGTTTTTTTTGAGTCGGAGTCTCACTCTGTCACCCAGGCTGAAGTGCAGTGGCATACTCATGGCCACCATAGCCTCGACCTGCTGGGCTCAGGTAATCTTTTCACCTCAGCCTTCCAAGTAGCTGGAACCACAGGCATGTGCCACCACACCTGGCTGATTTTTTTATTTCTTGTAGAGACAAGGTCTTGCTAAGTTGCCCAGGTTGGTCTTGAACCCCTGGACTCAAGCAATCCTCTCACCTCTGCGTCCCAAAGTGCTGGGATTACAGGTATGAGCCACTGTGCCCAGTCTGCATTGTAGTTTCATTGATACATGTTGTACAATAGCAATCTGTTTGACGTCTTCTACCTGGTGTTTTTCTATTCAAACATACAATGTAGTTTCATTTTCTTCCTCCCACATTAAAAATATGTAATTTATTGTCCAGTTTGTTGTTGGAAGACAATGTGAAAGGATGCACTCATGATTCCTGAAAACTACTTCTCAACTGATTGATCATATTTCAGTATATATTCCATTTCTTTATTTACCTCTTTGTGCAATTTGAGTGAAAAACTTCAAGAAAATATACATTTTTGAAAAATCTGCACTGGCATAAGATTGTCCTGTATAATCATCAGCAATTTCTTTATGTCCCGAGAGGGGACATCCAAGTGGTTTGCTGGATTTAAGATGTTCCCTCATATGATGTCCCCTAAGAGGGGACATCTGAGTGCAAAGTACTAATCTAAATAAAATTCAATAAACATTATTTTGTTTGAAATTTTTTCAGTAGTACTTATTGGAATGATTAATATATTCAAAAAAACATGCTAAAGACCTGCATGTCAGAAATTTTGTTATGTATGGTGGATGAAAATGAGTGAGACGCAAAAAAGTCAGTAAGAGGTTTGGAAAACAAACATATAAATAATAAATTCTGTAGATGATTGGACAGAGGTCTCTAAAGAAGGAGTCTCCAAACCCCAAGCCACACCAGTCTTGTGGTCTGTTAGGAACCTGACTGCACAGCAGGAGGTGAGTAGTTGGAGAGGGAGGGAAAATTCATCTGTATTTACAGCTGCTTCCCATACTGGCATTACTGTCTGAGTTCTACCTCCTATCAGATCAGAAGCGGCATTAGATTCTTATAGGAGCATGAACCTTATTGTGAACTGCGAATGTGAGGGATTTAGGTTGTGTGCGCCTTATGAGAATCTAATGCCACTGCTGATCTACATAATAAATGCAATACACTTGCATCATCCTGAAACCATCCTCCCCTCCCCCTGTCCATGAAAAAACCGTCTTCCACGAAACCAATCCCTGCTGCCAAAAAAGTTGGGAACCGCTGCTTTAAAGGATATAATAAGGACACAAAGAAGGAAATCATTAATTTTACAATCAGACTGAGTTGTATAAAGCTATATGACTTAAGATGGCCTACTTATATATTTTAGTGGAAAAGGAATATTTTAAATATTTGTACAAAGTTAATACCATCTAGTAAGTCTGAAGAGGTAAAAACTATGTCTACCCCTTATCTGTAATAACCTTTAAGGTTTTTGAGTAATTAGAAACAAGTATTTATTAGGGGGAAAAAAACTATTAAAATACCTTTATAGGATAAACTTTACCAAACTCATTCTTTAAAAACTAATTTCCTAAGACAATAGCCAACAGGAAGCTGATAAACAAAAGAGTTGATGAGGCAGGGAGAAGAAGAAAAGTTTAGAAGTGACATTAAAGTCAATGAGATGGTAACTCTAAAAAAAGGATCTCTCCTCTAAGCCACATTGCAAAAACTTTTGCCAGGTACTTTTGTTTCATATAATTTAAGGTAATAACAACAACCATAGCAGCAAACATGTAATAAGAGGTTACTGTATACCAAATACTTTTCTAAACTATGGCTTAACTCATTTCATCCATACAATCTTCTATCAAAAAGATACTATATATTGTTGCTACTTTACAGATGAAAAAAGTATCAACACTAAAATAATTCATCAAAGGACATACAACCAATAAGTGACAGAAGTAAAATCTGAGCCCACAAAGTCTAGCTCCAGATTCTGAGCTTAATTTTAAGCATTTACTTCAAAACAAGAAAAACAGTAAGTAAAAAACAAGAAAACAGGGCAGGCAAGGTGGCTCAACACCTATACTCCAAGTTCTTGGGAGGCCAAGGAGGGAAAATCACTTGAAACCAGGAGTTAGAAACCAGCCTGGACAATAATGCAAGACCTCATCTCTACAAAAAGTATTTTTTGTTGTTGTTAACTAACTGGGTCAGGAGGCTAAGGCAGGATTGTTTGAGCCCAGGAGTTTGAGGCAGCATTGAGCTATGATCACACCACTGCACTCAGTCTGGTCAAGTAAGACAGACAGACAGAAAATAATCCTCCAGCTTATAATACATGACCAGAGACCTGGCTGGAGAATCTTGCAATTTTTTTAAGTTTTTAAAATTTTTACATATATGAATGACTTCTTTACAAAGGCAATCCAGACAGACTAGGCACATATGAAAAATTTACTAGGTATGATTTAGATGTAACATAATAACATTGTTTCAAGTGTGGGGGGATATCTACTCAATGCATGCACACATTTTTATTCCAAGTTTTTCCTTAACCTCCCTTCATCAATGATTATAGGTTTTCTGTTTTCTATCAGACAAATAATCTTCAAAGCTAATATTTTTCAAGTTACCCAAAAGGCAGCAGTTTTTTACATATCAATTTTAATAAGGCATTTTTACCTAAGTGACAGGTACATTATATTCTCTAGTACATCTACTAAACCATGTAAATACATATTATATGTATCTACCCATATGTAATACATGCTAGCAGTTTTAGTTTCAATTTGGTTAGCCAAATATAAGTCCTTTAGAAAGAATTTTTTTTAAAAAAAAGGAAAAGAAAGAAACTCACCATTCTTTTTTAAAATCCCAAGCACTTGTATAAGAAGATCTGGATGATTCATCTAAAAAAGTTTCAAATTAAATCAAAAGACTAATTTCAAAGTTCAAATAGCAGAACACTAGGAAGAACTCAATTTCATTTAAAACTAACATTTAAATGAAATCATGCTTGGCATTTTTAAAAAATAAAAACAATAGTGTTTTACTTTTATGTCCAGAAAAACAGAAGTAGAATCTAACAATGACAGAGCGCTATTATCCCAGCAATATTACTAGAATTAATGGGTCTTAGAGCAAGAAAAGGTCTCAAAATTTCACAGCAATACAAATGAAAAAAAATGACTTTACCAAATGACTGTTATAAAAACTTTAAGGAATATAAACAACTGGCAACTTGATGAAAGGGCTTAGAGTAAAATATTTCTTTAAGTAACAAATTTGTCAAATGTTTAGTTTAAAGTGTACTTTGCTGCTATTTAAGAGTACTTAATAATCATACATTAATTACAAAGTAAACATACCTGACTAAAAAATTAAAATACCAAAATTTCACTCAAATCAAGAGCATAAATATCTTATACAAAAATTGTTACACATAAAATACTGACTAATTAACTTAAATGTTTATATATCAACAAATAATATTAGCTACACGATACTGCTAATATTGCTAATGATATAGGTACTACTTATTAAAAGTATCCATATGGGCCAGGCTCGGCACAGCATGTAATCCCAGCACTTTGGGAGGCCAAGGCGAGTGAACTGCCTGAGCCCATGGGTTCAAGACCAGCCCGGGCAACTTGGTAAGACCACGTCTCTACAATAAATAAAAAATTAGCCAGGTGTGGTAGTGTGCACCTGTAGTTCTGGCTACATGGAAAGCTGAGGCAGAATGATTGCCGGAGTCCAGCAGGTTAACACCGGGGTGGCGGTGAGCATGCCACTGCACTCCAGCCTGGGCGACAGAGGGAGACTCCAACTCAAAACAAAAAAAAAAGTATCCATATGTATAAGGCATATACTAAAACACTTGATTTCTGATATACACCATCAAATATCATATAAAAGTTATTATTCTTGTTATTCCTTTTCATCTGAGGCTCAAAAATTATCATAGCTAAGATCTGAACCCAGATGTTTGATTTTAAAACTCTTTCCACTTTCTATACTGCTTACCTGAAGTAAAAACTGTTCAACATGCTCAAATAGAAGCATTTTTTTCCTTCTATTGTCTTCCTTTTCTGCTTCCTTTTTCCCCTGTCCCTTATTTCTTTTAACTTGCTTATGTCTGAATCCTAATAGTAATTTCCAAAAGCATCGTTTGGTCATGAAGCTAATATTCTCTAAAAAGATAATCCATGAAAACTATGAAGTAGTAGTAAAGAACCACACAGGAAAGGTTCTTTTCTAACTACTTACCTTGGGAGGAAATTTTATATCTATATTAACATCACTACTTTTCAGAGCAAATTTAGTCAGAGACGAGCCATACAACCTAAGTGAACACTCTGAAACAAAGAAAAAACATCAAAGCATTAAATAGTGTGCAAATATGAGAGCTTTAAGAAATAGTAGCAGGAAAATCACATACACTTCAATTCTATGTCTTTTAGTTCTAGTAAAATAATTATACAAGAATGACATCGTTTTTAACAGATCTATAAAATAATAAAAACGTTTCCCAATTATAGGGTGCAGGAACAGAGAAGTGAGAGAGAAATTACTCTTAAAAGTTCAGTGTTTAAACAAAACTTTAGTAACAGTTCATATAGAAACGACTAAGAATAGGTCAACCGCAGTAGCTCACACTGGTAATCCCAGCACTTAGGGAGGCTAAAGAGGACTGCTTGAGCCCAGGAAGTCAAGAGCAGCCTAGGCAACACAGCAAGACCTCATCTCTACAAAGTGTAAAAATAAAAATTAGCCAGGACTAGTGTCACACGCCTGCAGTCCCAGCTACTTGGGAGGCTGAGGCTGAAGGATCACTGGAGCCCAGGAGGTCAAGGCTGTGGTGAGCCATGATTGTGCCACTAACTACACTGCAGCCTGGGTGGCAGAGTGAGACACTGCAGGTAGGGAAGAAATAGAGGGAGAGAAGGAGGGAGGGAGGGAGGGAGGAAAGGGGGAGGGGGAAAAAGGGAGAAAGGGGGAGGGGGGAGAGAAGGAGAAGAAAAGGGGAGAGATAGAAAAATAAATGACTGAGAATATGTTTGGCATTCAATAGATAACAGTAAGGCATTCAATAGATAACAGTAAGGAATGTAACAGCCTAGCTACAGCGACTGTCACAAACTACTAATTTAATTTTAGATACTTATATAAGAGATAGCAGTTTGAATGAAAAAAGGACCACAGACATTTGTTACAATACAAAGTGAAGCTGAGTAAATTAATATGTAAACCTAAAACCCAAAAAACTCTGTGGCTCTCAAGAGTTTAAAGAAAAAAATAAGTAAGAATAGCACGCAACATACATCTTTCTCAAACTAGGAAATATGTTATTTCAAAAGTCGTAAGAAGGCAAAATTTTAAATGATCTTACTAGAGGGCAAGTTGAAAATAATATGATAGACTGATCAGGAAGATATAGTTACTTAGAAATTTTAAGCTTATACTCGGCTGTACATATGTCTACTTTTCAAATTCAAAAATGTCTGCATGAAAGTCAACCAAGTCATTAAAACAATAAAAATTAATGTCTTTTCTTATAATAAAAGCAAGCTATTTTATGCATAACTTAAGTTAGAATTCAATGTATTTCACATAGAAAACTCCATTATTACAGAAATAATCAAAATAATTTTCTTCATTTACAAATTTCAACTGTATACTCTTTCCTATAAATCTCAATATGGATCTATAAAAAACTATAGTTTACCAACAGTTCATAATCTTTTTGGTAGAAAGAAATAAGTCTTATGTAAGGTACATTTACTTTAACCCTACATCAAGGCTAAGCAAATAATCCATATACATAAATGCTAAAAGGCTATACTAAAAGTAAATTCATTTTTCCCCACCGTTAGGCAACAGGAATTTCAACAGTGAATAGATGGAATGTTTATACTGAAAATAATGTAACTAAAAAGTCCAATCAGAAATCAATGATCCTAAAAAACTAAAATAAAATGTTAGACCACTACAAAATTATATTTCTGACATGATAGGAATTCCTTTTTTTCTTATTACAAAATGGTACTGTGCCATAATTCTCAATTTTCCTTGCTTGAAATATTTCCTCCCAGAAAAGTCATTCATAAGACAATCAAACTTTCTACTTTTAAGGAGAAAAAAAGAGAAAGAAAAACATGAAGAAATTTGCCATAGTTTATGAGGAAGCAAGGGGAAGAGATTTGTGATTTTAAAAATAAAACTGAAATGTGTTTGTACCTGGTAAAAATGTCGTTATAACCTTTGACATTTCCTCCACAATTTCCTGACGGACTCTGAGGTCATCATCTGTTATTCCTTGTTCTTTCGCTAATTCAGTAACTGCAACACTTATAGCAGCCAAGTGGGCAGAAGAAGGAGGTGGCATAGACCGAAGCTCACTTTCTTCCTGTTTTTCCTATAAGTGTGATGTTTCACAACAACAACAAAGTATCTATTTTAATGTCCTTATATTTAGAAGGGAAGGACAAAAATAAATTAACTCAACAAATAATCTCATCCCATGCACCAGATATCACCAGATATATGACACCTTCAATATGGAAGTGAAGAAAACAGACCAAGACCTCTGCCTTTGTGAAACAGGATTTGAACACTGAGAGGTACTGTGGGGGGCATGGGGCTGCTATTAATTTTTTTTAGACATTTGTTCTACTGTATTGGCTGTATAAATTCTGAAATGCTACATCAAAGCCAATACCATAATAAGTACAACACTTTGCTGAATAATGTTGCATCAAGGCAGACTGTCTTAGATGTAGCAGAAAGTCTAGAATCATAATCACACCTGACCAGCATATACAGTATCTAGTCAAATGTTCACAAAACTTCCTAGACTCTATCACATTTGATATATTGCCTACTATTTACAATTAATTTCTGTTATTTTATATAGAACTAGGCAAAATGTTCAAAAAATTTATATTCTGCTAAAAGTTTGAAAGTCAATTTCAACCAGAGTTAAAGAAAAACTATGTTATTTATAGGCATGATGACTTTTATAAATTAATGTGTTTTTCTGATTATTATTAAAAGATATGTTAATTATAGGCTGGGCCCAGTGGTTCACGCCTGCAATCTCAGCACTTTGGGAGGCGGAGGCGACAGGATTGCCTGAGCCCAGGGGTTGAAGACCATCCTGGGCCACTTGGCAAGACCTCATCTCTACAATAAATCAAAAAATTAGCCGGGCATGGTAGTGCATGTCTGTAGTTCCAGCTACTTGAAAGGTTGAGGCAGAAGGATCACCTGAGCCCAGCAAGTCGAGGCTGTGGTAGCCATAATCATTCCATTGCATTCCAGCCTGTGCAACAGAGTGAGACTCTGACTCAAAAAAAAAAAAAAAAAAAAGGCCAAATGCAAAAGTTAGATTAAACACAGGAAAATATAAAAAAGAAAATAATCACCATTTTTAACATAACCAAGACCATACGTTTATTTTATTCAGTATTACAATATAGGCATTTTCTGTTAACATTTTTCAGTCAAGAAATAATCTCTTTTATCTTCTGAAACACGAAGCTACCACCAGATACAAAAGCCAAAATTGTTTTCCCTACCCACCCACCCACCCAAATATAGTTAAACAAAAACAGTGGTCCATTCTTATTTTCAGTAATTGCTACCATAGTCAGTCTTAACATAAGTAGAGTTTACCTCAGGTATAGAATTATTAGACCTGAGGAGGCAAGTCAACCTAATTTTTATAAGTTTTATAAGTTTCTGTGACTATTTCTGTAATTCTTCATTATACTCTATGTCTTGGATGAGCATCTAAATTTTTAGGACTTTTTAAAGGATTTATCTAAGGGATTAATAGTAACAGACTTAATTTTAAAAAATAAGAGATTAAGATGCTACAAAGCTATCTTTAAATACAAGAAAGTACCACAAAATGCTCTAAAATACATTGTAGATTTTCATGGAAATAAAGGACATAAGATAATCAAAGAACCACTCCACCAAATTTATTTATAAGCCTATCTTACTTCCTTTAGGATAGTCCATCAAACATTCTCACTGATATCCTCATATCATTTACCACCCTCATATCTTTCTGATATCCTCAGATACACTGTTACAAATATTATCAATCAAGTCCCTGCCCTATGTAACTTACAATCTAGTTAGAGGTAATAGATGATAGATAAATATAAAATATCATGACAAGTAGCTATGAAGAAAAATAAAACTGGGAAAGTGATGGGAAAGGAGTAATAGAAAGTCACTCTGAATAGGTAATTTGATTGGGGGGGGGTCATAGTCTCACTCATTGCCCAGCCTAGAGTGCAGTGGCACAATCACAGCTCAATGTAACCTCAAACCCTGGGCTCTGGAGATCCTTCCACTTCAGTCTCCTGAGTAGCTGGGACTACAGGTACATGCTACCGCACTCGGTTAATTTTTTGATTTTCTGAAAAGATGAGGTATTGTCATGTTGCCTAGGCTGGTCTCGAACTCTTATTAGACTCAAGCAATTCTCCTGCCTCAGCCTCCCAAAGTGCTGGGATTTACAAGTATGAGCCACCACACCCAGCTGAACAGGTAACATTTAAGCAGAGACTCAAATGAAGCAAGGGAGAGACACATTTAAGTTAAGAGCATTCCAGACAGAAAAAACAGCAAATGTAAATACTCTTGAGTCAAGGAAGACTCTAATGTTATTTGAAGGTGGCAGCAGTTGACTAACAAAGAGTTGACTATGGAAGACAATAAGGTTGAAGAGTTAATTAGAAATCAATTATTGTGTAACATTACAGAACTTGGTTAGGGTTTAGAATTTTATTCTAAATTGAGAATCCATTGAAGGGCTAGAAGCAGGTAGTGACATGATATGATATATTTCAAAAGAGCAATCTTTTTAAAGGCTACTAAATGGAGAATAGATTGTGGAGGGCAGAGAGGAGTTAAATTAGAAATAATCTAGGTAAGAGATAATGGTAGCTCAGACTAAAGCAGAAAGTAGCGATATATGACAAATGCTTGAATTTGAAATACATGTATTTTTAAGGTGGAGTCCATAGGATTTGCTAATGGCTTGATGTGAGGTGTAAGAAAAAGAGATTAATCTACTATGACTTCAAGATGGTCATCCTAGGCAGCTAAGTTAATGGTGGTGCCATCTACTGAGAGGAAGTAAATTCCAGAAAGAATTAGTTTAGGCTAGAAAAACTTGCATAAGAGGCAATAGCCTGCTAATTAATCTCCCATTTTCAATCTTCAACTCTTCATCCCATTCTTCATATTGCCACCAGTTAGTCTCCTACTTAAAAACCTTAAATAAATCCTCAACAAAATTCAGCCACATATTAAAAGTGTCTCACAACTGTAATCCTAGTACTTTGGGAGGATGAGTCAGGAAAATCGCTTGAGGCCAAGAGTTCAATACCAGTCTGGGCAACATAGCAAAACTCTGTCTCTACAAAAAAATCAGAAAAATTAGCCAGGCATGGTGGCATGAGCTTGTAGTCCAAACTACTCAGGAGGCTGAGGTGGGAGGATTGCCTGAGCCCAGGAAGTCAAGACTGCAATAAACTAAGATTGTGCCACTGCACTCCAGCCTAGGCAACAAGAGTGAGATACTGACTCATAAACAAATAAATAAATAAATAAACAAATCACCATGCCCAAGTAGATTTATTCCTGGAATGCAAGGATGGTACAACATACAATAATCAATGTAATATACCACTTTAACAGAATGAAGGGGGAAAAAACCATGAACATCTCAACTAATACAGAAAAAGCGTCAGATAAAATTCAGTACCCTTTCATGATAAAAGCATTCAACAAACTAGAAATAAAACTACCTCAACATAATAAAAGTAGTGTATGAAAAATCCAGTGGTAATATTATACTCAATAGCGAAAGATTGAAAGTTTTCCCTTTAACATCAAGAACAAGGTAGAGATGTCACTTTTGGCACTTCTATTCAATATAATACTGGAAGTTCTAGCCAGAGCAATTAGGCAAGAGAAAAAAATAAAAGGCATCCAAATTGGAAAGAAGTGAAATTATGTCAGGTGGCTAAAAATTTTATATGTAGGCAGCCCTAAAGATTGAACACAAAAACTGTTAGAATAAATGAATTCAGCAAAGAAGCAGGATACAAAGTGAACACACAAAAACCAGCTGTAGCTGTATTTCTATACACAATAAACAATCTGGGCTGGCACAGTGACTCACACCTTTAATTCCAGCCCTTTGGGAGGTGGAGGAGAGAAGACAAGCCCAGGGGTTCACAACCAGCCTGGGGAACTTGGCAAGACCTCATCTTTACAATAAATTTTTTAAAAAATAGCCAGGCATGGTGGTGTGCACCTCTAGTTCCAGTTATTTGGAAGACTGAGAGTAGAAGGATTGCCTGAGCCCAGCAGGCTGAGGCTGTGGTAGCCGTGAGCATGCCACTGCACTCCAAACTAGACAAGAGTGAGACTCCAACTCAAAAAAAAAAAATCTGAAGGGCAATTAAGAAAACAATTCCATTTACTATACCATTAAAAAGAATAAAATACTAAGGAACCAAAGAAGCTAATGACTACAATGAAAACTAAAATATACTGCTGAAAGAAATTAAACAAGATACAAACAGGAATATAGTTCATATTCATAGGCTAGAAGATTAAATATTATGAAAATGTCCATACTACATAAAGCGCACTACCTAAAGATTCAATGCAATTCCTATTAAAATACCATTGACATTTTTTACAGAAATAAAAAAATCAATCCTATCTGGGCTCGGTGGCTCAGCCTGTAATCCTGCGCATTTGGGAGGCTGAGGTGAGTGGATTGCCTGAGCCCGCGGGTTCGAGACTCGCCTGGGA
>NW_007253799.1:160648-163269 GCF_000164805.1 Carlito syrichta
CTCAAAAAAAAAAAAAAAAAAAATCAATCTTAAAATTCACACAGAATCTCAAGGGACCCCAAATAGCCAAAACAACTTTGACAAAGAGGAACAAAGCTGAGGTACTCATACTTCCCATTTTTAACACTTACTAAAAAGCTGTAGTAACCGACATAGTATGGTACTGGCATAAAGACAGACATATAGACCAATGGTACAGAGAGCCTAGAAATAAACCCTCACATATGCGATCAAATGATTTTTGACAAGAGTGTCAAGGCTATTCAATAACAAAAGAAAAATCTTTCCAATAAATGGTGCTGGGAAAACTGGATATCCACATGCAAAAGAATGAAGTTGGACCCTGACCTTAGACCATATACAAAAACTCAAAATGGATCAGGCTGGGCGTGGCGACCCACACCTGTAATCTCAGCACTTTGAGAGACTGAGGTGGGAGGATCACTTGAGGCCAGGAGTTTGAGACCAGCCTAGTCAACATAGTAAGACCTTATTAAAAAAAAAAATCAAAAAAATTAGTTGGTCATGATGGCATGCACCTATAGTCCCAGCTACTTTGGAGGCTATGGTGGAAGGATCACTTGAGCCCAGAAGGTCAAGTCTGCAGTGAGCCGTGATCATATCACTGCACTCCAGCCTGGGCAACAGAGTGAGACCCCAACTCAAAAAAAAAAAAAAAAGATACTATCAACAGAGTAAAAAATTAATCCACAAAATGAAAGAAGACAGTTCCAGTTCCAAATCACATATCTGATAAGGGATTAGTATACAGAACATATAAAGAACTCCTTAAACTCAACAATAAGAAAACAATCCAATTCAAAAGTGGACAAAGGTCTTGAATAGTCATTTCTTCAGAGAAGATATACAAATGGCAAATAAGCACATGAAAAGATACTGAACATCACTAATCATTAGGGAAATGAACATCAAAACCACAATGAGATACCACTTCACATCAATCAGAATCAATATTATTGAGAGAAAAAAAAAACAGAAAACAAGAGTGAATGCAGAGAAATTGGAACCCTTGTGCATTGCTGGCAAGAATGTACATCGATGCAGCCACTGTGGAAAATGGCATGGCAATTGCTCAAATAATTAAACATGGATTTACAATTTGATCCAACAATTCCAATTCTGGGTATATGCTCAAAAGAACTGAAAGGAGGGACTCAAAGAGGTATCTGCACACCAATGTTCACAGCAACATTACTCATAATAGCCAAATGGTGGAAACAACCCAAATGTCTATTCATGGATGAAATGGACACAAAATATGGCATACAGATACAACGGATATTATTCAACCTTAAAAAGGAAGAGAATTTTGATACTTGCTACAACCACAGTTGACTTGAAGATATTATGCTAAGTGAAATAAGCACAAAAGGATAAATATTGCATGATTCTATTTATATGAGGTACCTACAACAGACAAACGCAGAAACTGGAAACAGAATAGTAAAGGTATTCTATTGGTTTCTATCTATTTACTATCTTTCCCAGTACAAAAGGTCAAGAAAGATGGGACCCACCTCTACCTGAAGCATCCCCTATTTAATAGATGAAATAATCTTAATCTAGTAAATTAATAAATAACCTTACCCAAGAACAGGGTTCGTTAAGATGGCAGAGCCCGGTAATTGCATAAAACTTAAAACTTTATTATCAGAGGTTCAACTCCTCTTCTTAACAACATGTTTATAATTAATCTATTAATCCTAATTATCCCAGTAATTCTAGCTATAGCCTTCCTAACATTAGCAGAATGCAAGGTACTAGGATATATACAACTCCAAAAAGGCCCTAACATTATTGGGCCTTACGGCCTCCTCCAACCTTTTGCAGATGCCATAAAATTATTTATCAAAGAACCCCTCCAACCTCTAACATCCACAACCCTACTTTATATCATTGCCCCCACCCCTGCCCTATCCCTTGCTCTCATTATATGCATTCCCATACCCATACCACACCCTCTTCTCAGTATAAACCTAAGTATCCTATTTATTCTAGCTACATCCAGCCTAGCCGTATACTCAATCCTCTGATTGGGCTGAGCATCAAACTCCAAACACGTACTAATCGGTACACTCTGAGCAGTAGCCCAGACAATCTCATACGAAGTAACCCTCGCAATCATCCTACTAGCAATCCTTCTAATAAGTGGATCTTTTACATTAATAACATTAATCATAACTCAAGAATACTCCTGATTAATTGCCCCCTCCTGACCACTAGTAATAATATGATTCATCTCAACATTAGCAGAAACAAATCGAGCACCCTCCGACCTCACAGAGGGTGAGTCAGAATTAGTTTCAGGATTCAACGTTGAATATGCTGCAGGACCATTCGCCCTATTCTTCATAGCAGAATATACTAATATTATTATAATAAATGCCCTAACTACCATCATCTTCCTAGGTGCACTACACAATATCTTTATACCCGAAATATTCACAATCAATTTCATAATAAAAACACTCATTCTCACCTCACTTTTCCTATGAATCCGAGCCTCATACCCACAATTCCGATATGATCAACTAATACATCTACTATGAAAAAATTTTCTCCCCCTCACATTAGCCTTATGTATATGACATATCTCAATA
>NW_007253799.1:163383-188924 GCF_000164805.1 Carlito syrichta
CACAATATTCTACAGTAAGGTCAGCTAAATAAGCTATTGGGCCCATACCCCGAAAATGTTAGTTTATATCCTTCCCGTACCAATCAAGCCCATCATCCTCTCCTCTATTTTCCTCACTCTATTCTCAGGTACTATAATTACCATATTCAGTTCACACTGACTACTAATTTGAATCGGACTAGAAATAAGCATATTAGCCATTACACCTATCCTAATCGAAAAAGCCAACCCCTGTTCAACTGAAGCAGCCACTAAATATTTTCTAATCCAAGCCACCACCTCCATACTTCTAATAATAGCCGTAATTACAAACATAAGCTACTCCGAACAATGAACTATTCTAAATAAATTCAATCAGACATCCTCAATAATAATCTTAATTGCCCTAGTAATAAAACTAGGCCTCTCACCTTTTCACTTCTGAGTTCCAGAAGTCACACAAGGAGTATCACTAATATCTGGAATATTACTCCTTACATGACAAAAACTAGGCCCTATTTCAATCTTATACCAAATCAATACAACCCTAAACTTAACGTTAGTAATTTTAATTGCCCTAACTTCTATCGTACTAGGCGGATGAGGAGGACTAAATCAAACACAGGTCCGAAAAATCCTAGCCTACTCTTCCACTGCCCACATAGGATGAATAATCGCAATCTTAAAATATAACCCTACCATCATAACCCTTAATCTCCTCATCTACATCACTTTAACAATTACACTATTTTCTATATTACTTCTCTTTTCAAGTACTACCATCCTAACAATGTCCAACTCATGAAATAAAACCCCATTAGCATCATCCACAATACTCCTAGTCCTATTATCCCTAGGAGGATTGCCCCCACTTACAGGCTTTCTTCCCAAATGAGCAATCATTCAAGAATTCATAAAAAATGACAGCATTCTCATTCCAATGTTAATAGCAATCACAACCTTACTTAACCTATACTTCTATATACGACTAATCTACTCAACAACCCTAACCATGTTCCCAATCAACAATAACACAAAAATAAAATGACAATTCGAAAATATAAAACTAATACTCATTATACCCTCCTTAACAACTCTATCTACCCTACTTTTACCCTAATCTCCCATACTCCTACCACTGGACTAGGAATTTAGGTTAACTAGACCAAGAGCCTTCAAAGCCCTAAGTAAGCTAATATGCTTAATTCCTGTGCCCCTATTATTAAGGACTGCAGAGGCTCACTCCACAGCAACTAAATGCAAATCAGTCACTTTAATTTAAGCTAAATCCTTTACACTAGATTGGTGGGCTCCAACCCCACGAAAATTTAGTTAACAGCTAAATACCCTATCCAACTGGCTTCAATCTACTTCTCCCGCCGCCAAGAAAAAAAAGGAGGGAGAAGTCCCGGCAGAATTGAAGCTGCTCCTTTGAATTTGCAATTCAATGTGATACTCACCTCAGAACTTGGTAAAAAGGGGACTCCACCCCTATCTTTAGATTTACAGCCTAATGCTCTTTTCAGCCATTTTACCCCCTACTTATGTTCATTAACCGTTAATTATTCTCAACCAATCATAAAGACATGGGAACTTCATACTTATTATTTGGTGCTTGAGCTGGAATAGTAGGAACTGCCCTTAGTCTCCTCATCCGAGCAGAACTTGGACAGCCAGGAACTCTATTGGGGGACGACCAAATCTATAATGTAATCGTCACTGCCCATGCCTTCGTAATAATTTTCTTTATAGTAATACCTATTGTAATCGGAGGCTTTGGCAATTGACTAGTTCCCCTTATAATTAGAGCCCCCGACATAGCATTCCCTCAAATAAACAACATAAGCTTCTGATTATTACCACCATCTTTTCTTCTACTCCTAGCTTCCTCAATAGTTGAAGCTGGAGCAGGAACTGGTTGAACTGTTTATCTCCCTTTAGCAGGTAATCTAGCCCACGCAGGAGCCTCTGTAGACCTTACTATCTTCTCCCTCCACCTAGCAGGAGTATCTTCTATCCTAGGCGCTATTAATTTTATTACAACTATTATCAACATAAAACCTCCTGTTATATCACAATACCAAACCCCCCTATTTGTATGATCCGTTCTAATTACCGCTGTTCTACTACTATTGTCTCTTCCAGTTTTAGCGGCAGGAATTACTATACTTTTAACTGACCGAAACCTTAACATAACCTTCTTTGACCCCGCTGGAGGGGGAGATCCCATTCTCTATCAGCACTTATTCTGATTCTTCGCCCACCCAGAAGCATATCTTTATTCTCCCTGGATTTGGCATAATTTCCCATATTGTAACCTATTATTCTGGGAAAAAAGAACCATTCGGCTATATAGGAATAGTTTGAGCCATAATATCTATTGGCTTCCTAGGTTTTATTGTCTGAGCCCATCATATATTCACAGTAGGAACAGATGTAGATACCCGAGCATACTTTACATCCGCCACCAGGATCACTGCTATTCCAACTGGCGTAAAAGTATTTAGCTGACTAGCAACTCTGCATGGAGGCAACATTAAATGATCCCCTGCTATACTATGAGCCCTAGGCTTCATTTTTCTCTTCACCATTGGCGGCCTAACCGGGATTGCTCTTGCCAATTCTTCTCTTGATAATGTCCTCCATGACACTTACTATGTAGTAGCACTTTTTCACTATGTCCTATCAATAGGAGCAGTATTTGCAATTATAGGGGGCTTCGTCCACTGATTTCCCTTATTCTCAGGATTTACCTTCCACCCAACCTGAGCCAAAACCCATTTTGCAATTATATTTGTAGGAGTAAACCTAACCTTTTTTCCTCAACATTTCCTTGGATTATCAGGCATACCCCAACGATACTCCGATTATCCCGACGCATACACTATATGAAACACCATCTCCTCCATAGGCTCATTTATCTCTCTCACCGCAGTTATATTAATAGTCTTTATAATTTGAGAAGCCTTCGCCTCAAAACGAGAAGTATTAGCAGTTGAATTACCAGCTACAAACCTTGAATGACTCCACGGCTGCCCTCCACCTTATCATACATTCAAAGAACCTACCTATGTAAAAGCGTAACTAATTACAAGAAAGGAAGGAATTGAACCCCCCATAATTGGTTTCAAGCCAACTCCATAACCACTATGTCTTCTTTATAACAAAATACTAGTAAAGCTATTACATAACTTTGTCAAAGTTAAATTACAGGTTAAATCCCTGTGTATTTTCATGGCACATCCTCTCCAACTAAGCTTTCAAGATGCCACCTCCCCTATTATAGAAGAATTACTTCATTTTCATGATCATACCTTAATAATTGTTTTCCTAATCAGCTCATTAGCACTTTATATTATTATCCTAATATTAACAACTAAACTAACTCATACAAGCACAATAGATGCACAAGAAGTAGAAACAGTATGAACCATTCTACCAGCTATTATCCTTATCTTAATTGCTCTTCCTTCCCTACGTATTCTTTATATAATAGAAGAGATTAACAGCCCATCCTTAACCGTTAAAACCATAGGTCTTCAATGATACTGAAGCTATGAATATACCGACTACGAAGACCTAAATTTTGACTCCTACATAATCCCTACAACAGACCTCAAACCAGGAGAACTTCGACTACTAGAAGTTGATAACCACGTGGTCCTCCCCATAGAAATATCAGTTCGAATATTAATTTCATCAGAAGATGTCCTTCATTCATGAGCCGTACCTTCCTTAGGCTTAAAAATCGATGCCATCCCCGGACGCCTAAACCAAGCAACACTTACATCAACCCGACCAGGCCTCTATTACGGCCAATGCTCAGAAATTTGCGGATCTAACCAAAGCTTCATACCCATCATCCTAGAACTAATACCACTAAAATATTTTGAAGATTGATCAACATCCATAACTTAATTAACACCGTGAAGCTTTATAAAGCATTAACCTTTTAAGTTAAAGACTGAAAGTACTAATCTTTCCACAGTGAAATGCCCCAACTAGATACATCAACGTGATTTATTACTATTTTATCCATAACATTAACACTTCATTTTATTTCAATTGAACATTTCAAAACTGACATATCCCCTTGATCCAAGCTTAAAAAACACTGAAATACAAACATTCAAATCCCCTTGAGAATGAAAATGAACAAAAATTTATTCGCCTCTTTTATTACCCCAACAATAATAGGCCTACCAGTAGTGGTACTAATTATTATATTCCCAACCATCCTATTCCCCACCTCAACTCGTCTAATTAACAACCGATTCATCTCTTTACAACAGTGATTAATCCAACTAGTACTTAAACAAATAATGACTATACATTATTTGTAATAAAGGTCGAACTTGATCCCTAATATTGACTTCCCTAATTTTATTTATTGGATCCACAAATCTACTAGGCCTGTTGCCCCACTCCTTTACACCAACTACTCAACTATCAATAAATTTAGGTATAGCAATCCCTCTATGAGCAGGAGCAGTAATTACTGGCTTTCACTACAAAACCAAAGCATCCTTAGCCCATTTTCTCCCACAAGGAACCCCTATCCCCCTAATTCCTATACTAATTATTATCGAGACTATTAGCCCTAACCGCTAATATTACAGGAGGCCACTTATTTATACATCTAACTGGAGGAGCCAACCTAGTCCTATCATCAATTAACTCCATCGCAGCATCAACAACATTTATTATTTTCATATTACTTACAATTCTCGAACTAGCTGTAGCCCTTATCCAAGCCTACATGTTTATACTCTTAGTGAGCCTTCACTTACATGACAACACATAATGACCCGCCAAACACATGCCTATCATATAGTTAATCCTAGCCCCTGACCACTAACTGGAGCCCTCTCAGCTCTTCTTATAACATCAGGCCTTATTATATGATTTCACTTTAACTCCCTCATACTTCTAACCCTAGGCCTTATTACAAATACACTTACTATATATATTATTCGAGAAGGAACATTTCAAGGCCACCACACATCAATCGTACAAAAAGGTCTCCGATATGGCATAATCCTTTTTATCATCTCAGAAGTCTTTTTCTTCGCAGGGTTTTTTTGAGCCTTTTATCATTCCAGTCTAGCCCCAACTCCCGAATTAGGAGGCTGCTGACCCCCAACAGGCATCCACCCCCTAAACCCCCTAGAAGTACGCTTAACTAAATATATCCGTTTTACTAGCCTCAGGTGTTTCAATTATTTGAGCTCATCATAGCCTAATAGAAGGTAACCGTAAACAAATGCTCTAAGCTCTATTCATTACTATTATATTAGGGGTTTACTTCACCTTACTTCAAGCATAAGAATACTTTGAGACATCCTTCACTATTTCCGATGGAGTCTATGGCTCAACTTTCTTTATAGCTACAGGCTTTCATGGACTCCACGTTATTATTGGTTCAACCTTTCTAACTATCTGCTTCCTCCGACAATTAAAGTTCCACTTTACATCTAGTCACCATTTCGGATTTGAAGCCTCTGCCTGATACTGACACTTCGTAGACGTAGTCTGACTATTCTTATACGTCTTCATTTATTGATGAGAATCCTGTCTCTTTAGTATTAATTAGTACAACTGACTTCCAATCAATTAGCCCTGGTACACTCCAGAAAGGAACAATAAACTTAATTTCATCACTAGTCAGATATAGCACTTGCATTACTTCTGGTCTCTATTGCATTTTGACTCCCACAACTCAACATATACACAGAAAAATCTAGCCCCTATGAGTGTGGCTTTGACCCAACAGAATCAGCTCGTCTACCCTTTTCTATCTATTTCTATCTTTCCCAGTACGAAAGGACAACCAGAGGCTGAAGGGAGAGGCAAATTGGGAATTATTGTTTAATGGATACAGAGCTTCAGTGAAGTACAGAATGATCAAAGTTTCCAAGGGGAGTAGCAGAGATGATTGCAAAACAATGTGAATTACTTTCACATTTTAGCTATCGTGTATAAGGTTGCTATGAACATAGTTGTACATACATATCTCTGAGACCTTGCTTTCAATTCTTTTAAGTATATACCCAGAAGAGAAACTGCTGGATCATATGGTAATTCTATTTATTATTTTTTTTGAGTTGGAGTCTCATTCTGTCAACCAGACTGGAGTGCAGTGGCCACTCCAGGCCACCGCAGCCTCGACCTGTTGGGCTTTGGCAATCCTTCCACCTCAGCCTTCCGAGTAGCTGGAATTACAGGCGCGTGCTACCACGCCCAGCTAATTTTTTTATTTTATTGTAGAGATGAGGTCTCGCCTGCCCAGGTGGTTCTCGAACCCGCGGGCTCAGGCAATCCACTCACCTCAGCCTCCCAAAGGCACAGGATTACAGGCTGAGCCACCGAGCCTGGCTGTTAATTCTATTTTTTATTTTTTTGAGAAACCATCACACATTTCCCCATAGGCATGACACCATTTTAATACCTATCTTTTCTCCTAATCTTTAGGAGACAGCATTCAGGCTTTCAACCATTAAGTATGATATCAGCTGTAAGATTTTCTTTCTTTTTTTGTTTTTTGAGTTGGGAGTCTCACTCTGCCGCCCGGGCTAGAGTGCAGTGACACGCTCACAGCTACCCCAGAGTTCACCTGCTGAGCCCCAGCGATCCTTCTGCTCCAGCCTTCCAAGTAGCTGGAACTACAGGCATGAGCTACCACGCCCATCTAATTTTTGATTTATTGTAGAAACGAGGTCTCACCAAGTTGCCCAGGTTGGTCTCAAACCCACAGGCTCAGGCGATCCACTCGCCTAGGCCTCCCAAAGTGCTGGGATTACAGGCTGAGTCACCAAGCCCGGCCTAGCTGTAAGATTTTCATAGTTTTTTTTCTGGTTTTTGTTTTTGAGACAGGGTCTCACTCATTGGCTGGTCTCAAACTCCTACGCTCAAGTGATCCTTCCACCTCAGCCTCCTGAGTAGCTGAATTATCGTGTCCAGTTTTGTGGGTATTCTTAATTCAGGTGTTCTTCCATTCCTGCTTTGCTCAGACTTTTTTTTTTTTTTGAGTTGGAGTCTCACTCTGTTGCCCAGACTGGAGTGCAGTGGCCGCTCCCAGCCACGGCAGCCTTGACCTACTGGGCCCGGCGATCCTTCCGCCTCAGCCTTCCGAATAGCCGGAAATACAGGCGCACGCTATCACGCCCAGCTAATTTTTTGATTTATTGTAGAGATGAGGTCTCGCCTGCCCAGGCGGGTCTCGAACCCGCGGGCTCGGGCAATCCACTCACCTCAGCCTCCCAAAGGCGAGGGATTACAGGCTGAGCCACGAAGCCCAGCCCGCTCAGACTTTTTAATCAGCATTTTAAAAGATGCATCTTTCCTATCTACTGAGACAATCAAATAGTTTTAATTATTTATTTGCTAATATTACATCGAATAAACTCACACTGCACTCCTGGAATAAAACCCCATTTAGTCATGACATAGTCATTCCTTTATGATATTATTGTATTCAATTAGCTAAAATTGAAACTTGCATCTATGTTCATGAAGGATTTTGGTCTAAAGCTTTCTTTTTTTCTCCCTTTTTTTCCCCTTGGAGTTAACAGGCAAGGATAAAGTTTTCTTTTATTGTAATATATTTTTCTGTGTTGGTATCAGAATGATGTAGACCTCATACTCATAGACTGAACTGGGAAGTACTCTACCTATGCAAAGTTCAGGAAGAATATGTCTAGAACAGGAATACAAATACCAGTCAATTATCCCAGAGCTCAATGATGATTTTCTTTATTTTTGTTTTAATTCTTTTTTCTCTCTGTGTTTCATTCTGGTAGTTTCCATTGCTATGTCTCCAAGAGTTTACTTATCTTTTCTTCTGCAATGTCTAAACTGCTATTAGTCATACCTAATGTATTTTTAATTTCAGAAATCGTACTTTTCATTTCTTTTTTTTTTTTTTTTTGAGTTGGGGTCTCACTCTGTTGCCCAGACTGGAGTGCAGTGGCCACTCCAGGCCACCGCAGCCTCGACCTGTTGGGCTTTGGCAATCCTTCCACCTCAGCCTTCCAAGTAGCTGGAACTACAGGCGTGCGCTACCATGCCCGGCTAATTTTTGATTTATTGTAGAGATGAGGTCTCGCCAAGTTGCCCAGGTGGGTCTCAAACCGGCGGCCTCAGGCAATCCACTCACCTCAGCCTCCCAAAGGCACGGGATTACAGGCTGAGCCACCGAGCCCGGCTGTACTTTTCATTTCTAAAGGTTCTTTTTTTTTGTTTATTTTTTCTGAGCCAGGTCTCACTCGGTTGCCCAGGCTGGAGTACAATGGTTCACTGCAGCCTCAAATTCCTGGGCTTAAGCAATCCTTCCACCTCAGCATCCCAAGTAGCTGGAACTACAGGCACACGCCACCATACCCACTAATTTTTTTGGTCTTCTATAGAGTTGACTTCTCACTATGTTCCCCAGGCAGGTCTCTAGCTCCTGGGCTTAAGCAATTCTCCCACCTAAGCCTCCCAAAGTGCTAGTATTACAGGCGTGAGCCACCACGCCTGGCCTATTTATATCTTCCATATCTCTATTTCATTTCTGGAATATCAAGAATACAAATTGTATTAACTGTCTTAATGTCCTTCTCTGTTAATTCTACCACCTGTGTCAGGTCAAGATTATTATAGCTAATTTTTCTCTTCATCATCCTGCTTCCTTGCATGTCTGATAATCTTTGATTGAAGCCAGATGGGAAGTTTTGGGGTGATGGATATTTTGTACTTCTATAAATACTCTTCAGTTTTGTTCTGTAATGACATCAAATACTTGGAAGCTATTTATCCTTTTAGATCTTTGTGCCTGTAAGGTTTTTTAGGTAAGAGCAGACCACATTTAGTTTAAAGCTGCGTATTTCCCACTAACAAGATCCTTGTGAGTACTCTATCCGATGTCCCATGAAGTATGAGGTTTTCCAGTGTGGAAAACTAAGAAGCCTTATATGAGCACCAAGTACTGTTCTCTGTAATTTCCTCTAACAGTTCTTTCCCTGGCTTCAAGAAGTTTTCTCACATGCATGTGCCAATCAGCATTGTGTTGAATACTCTACGGGGACCATCCACAGATCTCTGGATTTCTTTTTGTGCAATTTTCTCTTTACAGTTACTCTGTCCTGTGAACTCTAGCCATCTTGCATTCCCTAGACTCTAATGACTCTTCAACTCTGAGAGTCCACTGGGTTCTCCTCCCTATAAAGTAGCCTGGAAACTCTCAAGCTGGAGCAGTCACTGGGCTCAGTTTATTTATTTTTCATTTAGTGACTGTCTTTTGTTACCTGAAAACCATTGTTTGTTATTTCTATCTCTTTGCAGAGGAGCAAGGGGGATCATTTCAAGAAAAAGGTAAATCCATTCTGTTACTCAAACTGCACCAAAAGTTCTGAATAGCTGCTTTTAAATTTGCTTTTTTGTTTTTGTAATGTTCTAAAATTTCCCTAAGCAGGTTGGGCATTACTAGTCCGAAAATCCAAAATCCAAAATGCTCCAGAATCCAAGAAATTTTGTGTACTGACATGGTGCTCAAAGGACATGTTCATTGAAATATACTGCAAATATTTCAAAACCTGAAAAAAATTCAAAATCTGAAACACTTTTGTTTCCAAGCATTTAGGACAAGGTATACTCAACCTGTAATGTGTACAGGTATGGTTTTTTTTTTTAAGATTCTTGCTTGGAATCTCCTGAGCTTCCTAAAACTAACAATAGGCATCTTTCAACATTTCTGGAAAATTCCCAATTATGATCTCCTGTCTCTGTTCAATTTGCTTCAGTGCGCTATTTCAAGATAAATATATTAAGCACCTTCTATGTGTCAGACACTGTCCTAACAATTTAGAGAAAAAAAAAAAAAAAGAATAAGAAACTAAACCTGTCCTCTAAGTCTAGAATGGGAGAGAAGGCAGACAGAATACATTGTATTAGGTTTTCTGGCCAAGATATGTAAAAGGTACTATGGGAACACAGATGAGGAATACCTAACCCAGACTTGCTGGGAGGGTCAGGTAAGAGAATACTTCTCAGAGAAGATTCATGAGCTAAGACTTAGAGATAAGAGGTTACACAGAATTATTATTGTGACTTTAAAAAGAAAAAAACAGCTAATACACTGATATATTTTTAAAAGAAAAGTATTCTATTCATATCTATGTCTATAAAATATTTCAATAAAAAACTACAAACTCCCAAAAGTCCTACATGGTCTGTACTTCTCCAGCTTCAAGTCACACCATTTTCCCCCAGCTGTCTTTGCTCCAATCATACTAAACTTTCAGTTCTTCAGATGCCATGTTTTTTCCTGCCAAAAGACTTTAATCTATGCTGCTTTTTGGTGTAAAATCCTCTTCACTTACCCCTCTAGGCCACTGTCTTTTTTTCATTTAAACTACTACTTGAAGGTTTAACTCAAATGTCACTTTTTAGAGAAATCTTCCCTGTTCTAAACCAAGTAAAATCCTTATCCACCTCCTTAGCACCACATTTTCCACTTTAAAAAAAACTCATTATACATAAACCTTTATTCAATGTATGCCCTCACCCATTCTTAGAAAATCTGAGGACAGGAACCACAACTACCTTATTCATCACTGCCTAGGCCTAGCACACAAGAACTCAATAAATATTAGTTGGATGAACTGATTGTACCCGACAGCTTTAAACTTAATCAAGATTCTTCAGAATGAGCAAACTAGTCTCAAGAAAGTTCCCCTCCTGACCACCTGGGATAAGAAAGGCAATTGCAGCTTTCAAGGCTATCATTTCAGTTACTAATGTAAAACTGGACAAGTACCTCATTTTTAATTTCTTAAATAAAAATATATAATATAGTTTTACCATTTCAAAAATAAAGTTTTTAAAAAGAACTTACCAAAATATTTTTCTTATGTCGTTTCTCTTTTATATGTTTATGAGCTCCCTGGATGTTTTCAATGTGAATTAAGCAAAGTTTGCATAGATACCGGCAATTGGTATATTCTGGTGATCGCTGAAAAGACAAGTTTAAAAATGCAATTTTTCAGAAAACAAAGAATTTATATTGACTGTATAAATGAATAATACAATTATGTAAATATAATAGAAATAAGCACTGAAAAAATAACTTTTAATAAATCAGATCGGGCTTGGTGGCTCAGCCTGTAATCCTAGCACTTTGGCACTCCATGGGTTCAAGACCAGCCCAAGCAACTTGGCGACACCTCGTCTCTACAATAAATAAAAAGTTAGCCAGGCGTGGTAGCGCATGCCTGTAGTTCTGGCTACTTGAAAGGCTGAGATGGAAGGATCACCAGAGCCCAGCAGGTTGACGCTGGGTTGCCTGTAAGTGTGCCACTGCACTCCAGCCTGGGCAAAAGAGTGAGACTCCAACTCAATCAATCAGTATTCCCAAGAGATAGTTGTCCTTTTCCAAAATAGTTATCATAGATTATATACTAACTTTAGACACTATGACAATAATGCTAAATGTTTAATACTCATCTAATATCATCTTTAGAACCCAATGCAAAAAAGGCAGCCTTGCTACTTTGTCTAATTTCAATATTGTTCCAAAAATTGGTTCCAAACTTAACTTTCAGTCTTTTTAATTACTATAAAAAATAAAAGCCGGGCTCGGTGGCTCAGCCTGTAATCCCACACCTTTGAGAGGCTGAGGTGAGAGGATTGCCTGAGCCCACAAGTTCGAGACCCACCTGGGCAACTTTGCGAGACATCATCTCTACAATAAATCAAAAAATCAGCCAGGCATGGTAGCACACGCCTGTAGTTCCACTACTTGGAAGGCTGAGGCGGAAGGATTGCCGGAGCCCAGCAGGTTGAGGCTGCAGTAGCCGGGAGCGGCCACTGCACTCCAGAGTCTAGGTGACAGAGTGAGACTCCAACTCAAAAAAAAATAAAATAAAATAAAATAAAATCCACCCTCAAATAGGGGATTTCGAAAGAACAGATCACAAATATGGAAGACGATTTCAAAAGCTGAGTTCTAAAAACACTCTAATCGATTGCAGTATCACTGGAATAAATGTATAACCTCTTGAAGTCACTACCCTGAAGGGAATAACAATTCTGACACACTAAAGTATCAGTCATAGTATCATACTTATACTTTGGATATGTAGTCTAAAAATTTGTATTAGTGTCCATTAGGTGCCAGGCACTATGCTAGGTGTTTCACATACAATTTGTCTTTTTTTCCCCCTAATAATCCAATTAAAGTGGTAATTATTTTTATTTTATTGATGTGAAAACAAAAGCTCATAGAGCTTGCACCTTTCACAAGTATATAGCAGTGTTAAGTAGGAGATGCTGAATTTAAACTCCTGTATGTCTGAATCTGAAGCCAACACTCTACCCATGAAGAGTACACAAAAAATTACAAAAGCACAATAAATACATGTTAAATTTTAAAACTGTGTCTAATGTCTTACAGTGAAACTTCAGCAATGCTTAGTTTTTGTTTCAGATTGATCTGTGATATTCAATAGGCTGTAGTTCTTGACAAAAAGATTCTTTCATCTCAAAATATTACTCTTAATTAAAACCACTGGCCCATTTAATCGAAACTTCCAGCAACAACAACAAAAACTACTCTTTAGATTTTTTTTTTAAAGAGAAAACTGCCCCAAATCTAGCAACAGTCCTGCCACAGACAAAAAATAGAGCTACCACTTATAAAACACCTATTAACCTTACAACAATCCTTACAACAATCCTATCAGGATTCCTCACTTTATTGGCAAAGAAATTAAATCTAGGGAATAAATAATTTGCCGAAGGCAACAAGCAAATAAGAAAATTCAGCTCAATCTAGCTATTTCAATTACTTAGTGTAAAAAATTCTTTCAGATCAGTTCCTACTGGAGAATGAATGAAACTCTAGTACAGAACTCTACCACTTAGTTTCCAACCGCAACTATATCTTTATTCACCAAATATTTTCTGAGTTCATAATATACAGCAAACATTTTTCTAGGAGCTGGGGATAATAGTAGTAAGCGAATCAGATGGAAATCCTCATCTATATTAATTTACATTCCAGTGTAGAGAGACACGTAAAAAATAAACAAATGTGCAGCCTCGACCTGCTGGGCTCAGTCGATCCTTCCGCCTCAGTCTTCTAAGTAACTGGAACCACAGGTGCATGCCACCACGCCCCACTAAATATTTAAGACCTTATTAATAAAGTAACTTGAAGCCAAGGATTGAGCTGTATGGATATCTGAAAAGGCACATTCCAAGCACAGGGAAAAGTGAATGCTAAAGCTATGAGGCAGGAATGTGCCTAAAATGTTTCAGAAACTGCAAAAAAAAAAAAATCAAAAGAAAACAAGCATGACTGTAACAGAGATAAAGAGAGCAAGACTGGAAAAGAGAGGTAATGAGGGCCAGATCAGACCACAAGGTCCTTGTGAAGACTCTGGCTTTTATTCTTAGTGTGAGAGAAAGTCACTGAAGGTTTTGAGCAAAGAATTACCAGATTGAATCTATCTATCTATGTGTATATCTATATCTAGATATATGTATGCATATGTGTGTGTGTATAATATATATATATATTTTTTTTAGCCTCACTTGGTCACCCATGCTGGAGTGAAGAGGCATGCTCTCATGGCCACCTCAGCATCGACATGCTGGGTTCAGGTAATCCTTCCAAGTAACCAGAACTATATGCACGCGCTACCATGCCCGGCTAATTTTTTGATTTACTGTAGAGATGAGGTCTCGCCAAGTTGCCCAGACTGTTCTCGTACTCATAGGCTCAGGCAATCCTCTCACCTCGGCCTCCCAAAGTGCTGGGATTACAGGCTTGAACCACCGCGCCCAGCCTAATCTGTATTTTGAAAGAATCATTTGCCTTTAGTATTTAGAATAGAAACAGGAAAAGCTCATTAGTTATCAGCATATTGCAATAAACTGTAAAAGAGATGATGTTGGCTTCGTTCAAGATGATAATGGTGGAGATGGTAACAAGGATTGGATTCAAGAATTGAAAGCATATATACAGCATACCTAAACCCACAAGTATCGATAAGGTCAGTAAAGAAGTGAAGAAATCAATCATATGAATTTTTCAACTGTAAAAAATTAACAGATAAGGACATAACTAGATTCTTTTAGTGAGAAAATCTTGGTAATACATTGAATGGGGAGTCAGAAGACCTGGGATAGCATCTCAACTGACCTTGAACCAACCTCTAACACTGAAGCCTGATTCTATCACTTTATTTATAAAGTAATAAAAGTTACCCTATCTGGTAAAACAATTAAATTCTACAAGAAACTAATCTTTAGCTAGGCTCGGTGGCTCAGCCTGTAAACCCGTGCCTTTGGGAGGCTGAGGTGAGTGGACTGCCTGAGCCCGCAGGTTCGAGACCCGCCTGGGAAGGTGAGACCTCATCTCTACAATAAATTAAAAAAAAAAATTAGCCGGGCATGGTAGTGCGCGCCTGTAGTTCCAGCTACTTGGAAGGCTGAGGCGGAAGGATCGCCAGAGCCCAGCAGGTCGAGGCTGCAGTGGCCGGGAGCGGCCACTGCACTCCAGACTGGGCGACAGTGAGACTCCAACTCAAAAAAAAAAAAGAAACTAATCTTTATTTTGTACTCACTACATACTAGATCTTGTGCCAAGAACTTTATTTGTATTATCTTCTTTAATTCTCACAACAACCCCATAAGCTAGGTGTTGTAATTTTTAATCTCATTTTACTAATGAAGAAACTGAGGCTTAAAGAGGTTAAATAATTTACCCAATGTTATCCAACCAGTAAGCATCAGAGCTAGATCCAGTGACTCAAAAATCCATGCACTTGACCACTATGCATACTACCTCTAATTACCGACCAACTGCTTTGTGCAAGTTACTAAATTATGCACAGTATCAAAAAAGACAAAAATGCTCTCACCATGAAGCTTGTAGTTTCACAGAAGAGACATAAGAAAAATGTTTACACATTTCCTTCATTATAGTTATATTTTATTTTACCATTAAACAGACTAGTTAACCTTTTTTAAATTCTCTGCAGACAAACTAGAAGAAAGATTTCCAGGCATGGAGATTCTAAGTACTTTCAAATCAATATTTAATTCACCATAGAGAAATTTGACCTTCAGATCTAATGGTTTATACTGATGTTCTCTTCTCTTCAGTACAGAGCAAAAATCTACATTTTTATTCCTTAATTAGACAATCTATGGGTACACTGTTAACCAAAGGAGCTGATGAAATCAAAAGAATTTGGAAAGAATATTCTTGATGGAATGTCTAAAGTTGGTAAAGAAAAATGTTAATTAAAAGTATAATGAATTGAAAGCAAGAGGTTTGGAGGGCATGAAAAATAAAAAGGTGTCAGAAAAAAAAGGGAGTACCGACATCTAAGTTGATATTGGAAGAGTGACTTTACATCATTGCTGACTGAATAAATTCGTTATAAATATACAAAATGTTTCAAACAAAATGCTTTCCAGTGTTTCCAAGCTTTCCTTTCACTTCAAGTCATTCTTTCCTGCTACTATCAAATACCCATTCCAACCTAACTTCTTCTTTCTCCTAGTAATTCACCTTCCTAGCCGGGCTTGGTGGCTCAGCCTGTAATCCCGCGCCTTTGGGAGGCCAAGGTGAGTGGACTGCCTGAGCCTGTGGGTTCGAGACCCACCTGGGCAACTTGGCGAGACCTCATCTCTACAATAAATCAAAAAATTAGCCAGGCGTGGTAGTGCGCGCCTGTAGTTCCAGCTACTTGGAAGGCTGAAGCGGAAGGATCGCCGGAGCCCAGCAGGTTAAGGCTGTGGTGGCCGGAAGCGGCCACTGCACTCCAATCTGGGCGACAGAGAGACTCCAACTCAAGAACAAACAAACAAACAAACAAAAAAACCAAATAATTCACCTTCCCGGCTTCATTTATATGCATCTTCCCATCCAGTTCCCTGCTTATTCTTTTTGAAAAGACTTTTTCACGTTCCTTATAAATACCATATAATTTACCTATACCATCCTTCTCCTACCTGCTTGATCAACTCTTAGACATTCCTTGAGACTCAGTTCCAATGTCACCTCCTCATAAAGCATTTCCCACATTGATGCCTCTAAACCCTCAACTCAATTTGGTCATTGTTTTGTCTATGATCCCATTTCAGACAGTATTATTATTATCACTATTATTTGTTTGCATGTCTTTCTCTAATTAGTAAACTCCTAGAAAAGTGGTGCCATGTTTTTTAAAATACCAAACATGAAAAACTTTAATTAAATACCAGGCATGCCCAATTTAATACCAGATCATGGCACATAAAAGGCATTCAATATTTATTTTGACAATGGACAATATTACAACATCTAGCTCATGGGGCTGTTATGAGGATTAAATAATACAAGCAAAGTTCTTGGCACAACACCTGGTATATGTAGTGAGTACTAAATAAAGATTAGCTACTTATAGAATTACCTTACTAGGTAGGGCAACTTTTATTATTTTATAAATTAGGAGATAGAATCAGACTTCAGTAACAGAGATAGATTTATTTAAGATCAGCTGAGATGTCATCCATAAATAATTACTAATTACAGAGGGAAAGTGAAAGGACTAAGCAAAGATAAAACTAAGTAAAACAGCAACCTGCAAAAATAACTTCCTTATAACTAGGATCTTGTGACACTAGATATACAGCCCAAACTCTCTCCCATATCACAGTCCTCTACTCCTCGATAGTTCTTTCTCTTTTCATATGGGAACTACTTTGTCATAAGTTCTATTAATAACCAAGGATTCAATCTATATGTGATTTCATTTTTCTAAACTATACAAAATCATGCCATTTTTTTCTTTCTTATCTAGAATAATTATTTCCTTATATGCATATTCACAAATATCCCAAGTATTTATTTGTCAAAAGTTTGATTTCTGATTCTTCAACACCTAGCAGTGTTTTTATTGTTGAGGTTAAGAAGGTATATGTCTAGGTTAAGAAATTAATTAGTATGCAGGAACAAGATACAAGCAGCTAGAATAGCTCCTAATACATAGTAGATATTCAGTACATATAGGAGAACAAAAAAGAGAGAAAAGAAAAGTAAGGGGAAAAGGAGAAATCTCAGCACGTTGCACAGTGTTTGCTAATTTATTTCTATCAATCTGAATGAACTTTTAACTTCTCTCTTTTTTTTCCCCCAAGTTGGAGTCTCACTCTGAGGGCCAGGCTAGAGCACAGTGGCAAACTCACAGCTACCTCAGCCTCGACCTTCTGGGATCAGGCGATTCTTCTGCCTCAGCCTTCAAAGTAGCTGGAACTACAGGCATGCACCATCATGCCCAGGTAATTTTCTTGATTTATTGTAGAGATGAGGTCTTCCAAGTTGCCCAAGCTGGTCTTGATCCATGGGCTTAGGCAATCCTCTCACCTTGGCCACCCAAAGTGCTGAGATTATAGGTATGAACCACTGCACCCAACCAGACTTTTAACTTCTTTCTTTTTTTTTTGGTCAGAGTCTCACTCTGTAGCCCAGGCTGGAGTGCAGTGGCACACTCACAGCCACCCCAGTGTTGACCTGTTGGGTTCAAGCAATCCTTCTGCCTCAGCTTTCCAAGTAGCCGGAATTACAGGTGTATGCTACCACACCTGGCTAATCTGTTGATGTATTATAGAGATGAGGTCTCACCAAGTTGCCCAGGCTGGTCTCAGACTCCTAGACTCAGGCAATCCTCTCGCCTTGGCCTCCTAAAATGCTGGAATTAGAGGTTTGAGCCACATGCCCGGCCCAGACTTTTAACTTCTAATGGAATAAATGATGTCATTTTCACCAATATAGCCTCAGTGCCTAGCATAACCTGGTACATAACAAGCACTCAGTCTCTATTTGATGAATGAATAAATCAGAGGTCAGCCAACATCTACTGTAAAGGAGTAAAGTAACATTTTGGTAAATATTTTATGCTTTGATAAATAGTAAATATTTTATGCTTTGCAGCCACACAGTCTCTGTGATACCTACTGTTTTGCCATGGTAGCATAAAAGCAGTCATAGATAATATGTAAACGAATGTGTATGGCTATGTTCCAAAATAAAACTTTGTTTACAAAAAAGGGTGGGGGGGTAGAGGTATTTTAATATATTCAAAAACAAGGTTACGGGTAGGCCATAATTTGCCAACCTCTGGGATGAATGAAAGAAGTCAGACTCACAGGTATTAAGTATCTGCTGAACAAAGAGAAAGAAGGAAAAAAAGAGGGAAAGAAGATGTGAGGTAGGAAAAAGGGAAGTAGGAAAAGATGAGGCCAGGGGCGGTGGCTCATGCCTGTAATGTCAGCACTTAGGACGGCCGAAGTGAGAGGACTGCTTGAGCCCAGAAGTTCGAGACCAGCCCGGGCAACACAGGAGACCTTGTCTCTACAACAAATATAAATAAATAAATAATAGCTGGGCATGGTGGCATGCTCCTGTAGTCCCAAGTACTCGGGAGGCTTAGACAGAGGATCACCTGAGCCTAGGAAGTTGAGGCTGTGGGGAGCCATAATTGTGCCACTGCCCTGCACCTTCTGACTAAAAAAAAAAAAAGTCGGGCTTGGTGGCTCAGCCTGTAATCCCAGCACTTTGGGAGGCCGAGGTGAGTGGATTGCCTGAGCCCAAGGGTTTGACCAGCCCAGGCAACTCGGCAAGACCTCGTCTCTACAATAAATCAAAATAGCCGGGTGTGGTAGCGTGCACCTGTAGTTCTGGCTACTAGGAAGACTGAGGTGGAAGGATCACCAGAGCCCAGCAGGTCAACACCAGGGTAGCCGTGAGTGTGCCACTGCACTCAAGCCTGGGCAATGGAGTGAGACTCCAACTCCAAAAAAAAAAGGATGAATGCCATATCTATCCTATAAATAAAAGAAAAATAAGTGGGAAATAAAAGTTATAAAGCACACATTTTCCTCCAAATAACTAAAATAACACAGTATACTTTTTCAAGTCGAAAGATGTGATCTCTTTCTAAGCGTTCTTCTGCTTGTTTCAAGCCCAGTCTCTGCTCAGGTGTCAATGTAGATTCATCTATCACAGTTGCATTTTCTAAATAGTCCATCTCTGAAGAATTTTCTTTATTAGATTCATCATTCTTCTTTTTACCTAGAAAAAGAAGCAATCCCCTAGTTATCATCATCAGAACTGGTAAATTTTTTAAAATTTTAACGGAAAACAGATATGAAAGTTATATACATACAGAAAAAATATTTTCTTTATATTTTCTGTAATTGTATAAGTTGGTATTTGTATATAAAAAATATAAGAGCTATACATAATATCATAATTCACAAAGAAAAATCTACTTCATGGGTCAAATGCCAACCTATCTACCAAGAGACATATTACTGAGACTACTACATAAAGCTAATATAATCATCTTGTAGAATCTCTGAAGTCAATTTGATAAAAAGCTATTTTAAGTCTCACTCAAAAATTAGTCAGTGAACACAAGTCACTAGCAATTAAAAGAACATATATACTTCAGACCACAAACCCATAGAAGGTTCCTTCTTCTTTGCTTCCATTGAACTCATGGATATCTCTACCACATCAACATTTTTCCTTTGTTTCTCTGCATCCTAACTACACTGTAATCTCTTTAAGGCATAGCCTTAAAGAGACTTAAATGTGAAGATGAAAATTCTTTCATCTAAGTAATTAGATTGCATCTAGCAATATGTACCTGGTCTACAGTTGGTTCCACCATCAGTGTGATTTTTCTAAATACAAAGAGAATCATGTTATTCTCTTCCTTAAGGCTTTCAAAGAGTTCAGAATAAGGTTTAAACTACCTAGAATATTACAGGTAATCTCCATGCCCCCATGAAGGCAGTGAACAGAATACAGTAATTCCAAGTGGTAATAAATGCTATAAAGGAAAAAAGCAAGTGACTGAGAGGGAGACCAACTTTGGATATAGAAGTCAGAGAAGGCTTAGCTGAGGAGCTATTATTTAAGCCAAAACCTAAAGATTGACAGCTAATTTGCCTATGTCTCTAACCTCAGATCCTACTCTAACACCTTATACTTCATTCATACCAAATGTGCTAGAATGAATCACTGCTCCTCTAAGTCTCAGTGTCTTTACATATGCTATTCCCTTCTCCAACAATGCCTCCCCGCAATTTAACTAGTAAATTTTAAGTGTCCTTCAAAATTCAGCTAAGCACCACCTGTTTCAGAAGTCAGTCTGATATTCGCTGTATTCTCCTTTCACCCTCGATTATCTCATATTTACAGAGTAATGGAATTTGTATTCATTTATCTATCTCCTACATTAGATGATAGATTCCGATGCTAATGACAAGATTTTATTTAACTTTGTACCTTCAGATTTTAATATAACACCTAGACAAGAGCTGATAAGTTAATAAAATTGTGTTGAATAAATAAATTTGGATGTAAATAAAGGCACTTCCAAGAAGAAATGCTCATAGATAACCAACAAATCTCTCCTCTCTGTCCCAAAAGCCAACTACATGCCATCTAGAATCCTGACACTCAATTGTACTTTTAGTAGCATTAATTTTCTGAACAAAGAAGAAATTGTATGCCTCTGGAGGTGGTGTACTTCCTACCATAAGAGTACAGGAGATTCGAGAAGTGGAAGGCAAACTCTTAGACAAAGATGTTATAAAAAAAGACTCAAGGCCGGGCTCGGTGGCTCAGCCTGTAATCCCAGCACTTTGGGAGGCCTAGGCAGGTGGATTGCCTGAGCCCGCGGGTTCAAGACCAGCCTAAACAACTTGGCGAGATCTTGTCTCTACAATAAATCAAAAATTAGCCAGGCGTGGTAGCATGTGCCTGTAGTTCCAGCAACTTGGAAGGCTGAGGCAGAAGGATCACCTGAGCCCAGCAGGTCAACACTGGGATGGCCGTAAGTGTGCCACTGCACTCCAGCCTGGGCGACAGAGTGAGACTCCAACTCAAAAAAAAAAAAAAAAAAAAAAAAAAGACTGAAACACCAGAAACGTGGCTAAGTTACATAAGCATTTCTAAAATTATAATTGGGGAACACTGACATACCACAAGCAATTTGCAGTTATATCCTAATATTTGGAAAAATAATTTAGTTTTTCAGTAATTATTTTATTATGGAAATATAAAAGAAAATATAAAATTCTAGCTTTATTTCTACATTTTATGAAAACGGACAGTAGCAAGATAACATCATAATATAACCTTCTTCTCTTTTCTATATGTATAACTTGCCCTGCATGACAAGGAAACTAATATTAAGCAAGTCCTGTAAAACTGCCACTTCTACCAAAATAAAAAATTAGAGAAAGTTACATATGTTTCTTTAAAAATCAGAAATAAATGAAGTTTTTAATTTTCTGGAATCAGCATACAAAATAATATCAAGCAGAATGTCCAAAATGTATTAAATAGGACACCAGTTCCATGAGATGCTAATACTCTCATAAAACAATAACCAAAAACCTGCATCCACACAAAAACTTATACATGAATGTTCATAGAAGCACTATGCACAACATCTAAAGGTGGAAACAATCCAAAAGTCCATCACTGATGAATGGATACACAAAAAGTAGCATACCTATACAATGGAATATTATTCAGCTGCCGTAGTCAGCTCAGGCTTAAACAACAGAAATTTATTTTCTCACAGTTCTGGAGACTGGAAAGTCCAAGATCAAGGTACCAAGGGGATCAGTGTTTGGTGAAGCTCTCTCTTTGGGTTGCAGACAGTTACCTTCTTGCTGTGTGTTCACATGGCCCTTCCTTGTGGAGAGAAATTGCTCTCTTTTCTCCTTACAAGGCCACCAATCCTATCAGATAAAGACTCTAGCCTTATGACTTCATGTAATCTTAATTACCACCTAAAAACCCTATTTTCAAACACAATGACATTAGAAGTTAGGGCTTCAACAAATTTGGGAAGGGACACAATTCAGTCCACAGCAACAGCCTTAAAAAGGAATGAAGTACTGATACCTAAAACATAAATAAACCTTGAAATCATGATGCTAAGTGAAAGTCAGACACAAAAGACCACTTATTGTATGAATCTATTTCTTTGAAATATCTAGAATAGGCAAATACATAAAAACAGAAAGCACATTAATAGTTGCCAGAGGCTGGAGAAACTGAGGAATAGGAAGTGACTCTTAATGGGCGTGGGGTTTTCTTCTGGAATGATGAAAAATTTCTAGAATTAGACAATGTTAATGATTGTACAACACTGTAAATGTACTTAATGTCACTGAATTGTATACTTTTTTTTTTTTTGAGTTAGAATCTCACTCTGTTGCCCAGGGCTGGAGTGCAATGGCACGCTCAAGGCGTCAACCTACTGGGTTCAGGCATTCCTTCTGCCTCAGTATTCCAAGGGGCTGGAACTATGGGTGCACGCTACCATGCCCGGTTAGTTTTTATTTATTGTAGCGACGAGGTCTCGCCAAGTTGCCCAGGTTGGTCGCAGACTCAGCCAATGCACTTGCCTCGGCCTCCCAAAGTGCTGGGATTACAGGCTGAGCCACCGAGCCCGGCTGAATTGTATACTTTAAAATGGTTAAGATGACAAATCTTATCGTATTTGTCACCAAACAGAAACCCTAAACATATAATTATCATGTAACACCGCAATTCCACTTCTAGATATATACCCAGAAAAAATAAAAATAAAAACATACATTCACACAAAAACTTTTACACAAGCCGGGCTTGGTGGCTCAGCCTGTAATCCCGCGCCTTTGGGAGGCTGTGGTGAGTGGATTACCTGAGCCGGCGGGTTCGAGACCCGCCTGGGCAACTTGGCGAGACTTTATCTCTACAATAAAAATTTTTTAAAAACTAGCCGGGCGTGGTAGCGCGCGCTTGTAGCTCCAGCTACTTGGAAGGCTGAGGCGGATGGATTACCAGAACCCAGTACATCAAGTGCGGTGGCCGGGAGCCGCCTCTGCACTCCAGTCTGAGCGACAGAGTGAGACTCCAACTCAAAAAAAAAAATTTTACACAAATGTTCACAGCTGCATTACTCAGAATAGTCAAAAGATGCAAACAATCCAAATATCTATCAACTAATGAATGGATAAACAAAATATGATACATCCATACAATGTAATGCTATTTGGCAATAAAAAGGAATGCTGTTCTGACATGCTAACGTGGATAAACTTTGAAAACATGATGCTAACAGAAAAAAGTCAGACACAACAGCTACGTATTTTATGATTATATTTATATAAAATAGGCAAATCTATAAAGACAGACAAGTAGATAAGTTGTTACCAGCAGGCAGGAGGAAGGAGTAATGAACAGTAATGACTAATGGGCATGGAGTTTCTTTGGGGAGTGATGAAAATGTTCAGGAATTAAATAGTGGTGATGACTGCACAACTTCATGAATATACTAAAAACTCCTGAATTGTATATATTAAAATGGTGACAACTTTTATGGCATATAAATTATATATCAATAAAATTATTATATTAAAAGGTAAGTAAGATTAAAATATGACAGAGAAGGCCGGGTATGGTGGCTCAAGCCTATAATCCCAGCACTATGGGAGGCTGAGGCAAGAGGACTACCCGAGTTAAGGGGTTCAAGACCAGCCTGGGCAACTTGGTGAAACTTCGTCTCTACAATAAATCAAAAATAAGCTGGGCATGGTAGCATGAGCCTGCAGTTCCAGCTACTTGGAAGGCTGAGGCAGAAGGATCGCCTGAACCCAGCAGGTCAAGGATACAGTGGCCGTGAGCATGCCACTGCATTCCAGCCTGGGCAATAGAGTGAGACTCTGACTCAAAAAAAAAAAAAAAAATGACAGTGTGTGATAAGGATCATGAAGACAAGTTAAATAAGAAAAAAGAACATAGAGTGTCAGAGATAAAGCCAAGGGTTATAAATTTTAGATAAGTGTCTCAGCAAAAAGTCTCATTAAGGAGGAGGCTGGGCATGGTAACTCATGCCTGTAATCTCAGCACTTTGGGAGGCTGAGGCAAGACAACTGCTTGAGCCCAGGAGTTCGAAACCAGCCTTGGCAACATAGTGAGTCTCTCCAAAAAACCAAAAAATTAGCATGCATCTATAGTCCCAGATTCTCAGGAGACTGAGGCAGAAGGATCACTTAAGCCCAGAAGGTCTGGGTCGTGCTAAGTTGGGATCATGCCATTGTACTCCAGCCTGGGTAACAGACTGAGACCCCGACTCCAAAAAAAACCAAACAAACAAAAAGTCAAAGAAGGTGAAGGAGGGTTAGAAGAGGTAGCCATTTAAACATCTAGGAGAGGAATGTTCCAGGGAGAGGAAAAAGCAAATGCAAAGGTCCTCATCAGGTGAACACCTGCCTTCACATTTCAGGAACTGCAAGAAAACCATGCAGCTGGAGCAGAGAGAAAGAACAGGTGAGATGTAAAGAATGAAGGCAGAGAAGTGCTGGAGCATCACAGATCACATAAAGCTCTATTAGTCACTGCAAGAACACCAGCTTTCACTGTGATGTACAAAAAGCCACTGAAATATTTTGAATAGTAATAACACGATCTGGGTCATTTTAACAGGATCATTCTGGCTGCTGTGTTGAAAACACAATGAACAGTCAGTGAACACAAAGAAGGATGACAGAAGTGAAAAGGAAATGAGTTAGGGCATGAGTTAGGGCTGCTCAAAAGCCTGATCCTGGTCAGCTGCATCAGCATTACCTGAAAGCTTGTGAGAAATCCAATTTCTCAGGCCTTACTCTAGGCCTTCTGAATCAAAACTCTCTGAAAAAATGAAGCTGTATTTTAGTATGATTCCCAGATGACTTGTATGTATATTAAAGTTTGAGAAACCCCTATCAGGAACATTCTCCCCTCAAATGTTCACCTAGCTCATTAACTACTTTCCTTCAAATATTTGTTCTAATGTCACTTCCTCAGTGACAATTTAAATCTGAAACCCAGTCGGGCACAGTGGTGCGTGCCTGTAATTCCAGTGCTTTAGGAGGCCAAGGTAGGAGGATTCCTCGAGGCCAGGAGCTCAAGACCAGCCGGGACAACACAGTGAGATCCTGTCTCTAAACAAAAAAATTTTTAAAAAAATTTATCAGGTCCACATGGAGGCACACACCTGTAGTCCCATGTTGGGAGCCAACATCTATAGCTACATGGCTGAGGCCTGTAAAGGCCCATCTGGAAGATCGCCTCTGACATAGGATATCAGTTATACCTATAATATTGGCGTGTGATTAGTGACCTATACACCTGATGGAAAGTTGCATACCAGAATTATTTTATATGACCTTGTCCCTTCTAAGTTGTACTTCTTTCTAGATATTTTTTTACTTCTATTTCCTTGTAGACTGGTTAGTCAGCTCTTGTTCCCAAAGGCAGTTTCTCCTAGATTAAGATTAGAAACTAAATTATCATAATAGTTTTATTGCCCTGCCCCTAGCCAGGCAGGACGTTTTCTTTTGTTTTGTTAATTACCGAAACTCTGTCTGCTTCAGCCCATGGTCGCCACCTTGGCAACCCTGCATTTCCTTGTTCAAGAGTGTGACAGCTACTATTTGATTTTTAGAGTAGACTTGTTAGGATAAAATATATACATATACAC